>NW_009912586.1:2998-8139 GCF_000696875.1 Nestor notabilis | reverse complement strand
TGAACCTGGATTTGTCCATGGCTACCAACATGGAGGTGCTCATTCATTGTGTGCTTACTGCCTCCAACCTAAAATCGAAAATAAATACATACCCAGTTAACAAGAGGCATGAACTCCATGCTTCACCATGTATTCTGCAACCCGCCATCCTGCCTAAATCACCTCAAAACTAAGTATTTTCTTAGAAGTCAGTAGTCTACAGATAATCTAAAAAAAATACAGCACATACGCTGTGATTCTGCAGGATGCTACTAAATTTTTCAGATCCTTGTTTCTCAAATACCACTTTCACAACTCTGTAAATTGTTTGCAACTAGGCAATCACAGATGTGCTACCATGATAAGCTGACAATTCCTCCAAGGAATCCTCAAGAAAACAGCCCTGTAACATCAAGAAGTATGCTTGAGGGACCTCAGACTTTACAGAATACAGTAGCACTTCTACTGATGCTGGAGATCAATGTATAATGCCTGCTGGAACTTACATGGCTAAGGCTCTCCTAGTCACCTGTTCTCAGAAATCAACATTTTAACTTGTTCCTGAATTTGCTGTATACCAAAAGCTCCAGATACAATTTTAACCAGTAACGTATGTTCTGTGACATACAGAAAGAGGAAAAGAACCTGAATATCTCTAAAGTTCAAGAGATGCCATTTCTTCCTTGCAATTGAGAGAGTCACTATTCAGTAAAGCATTCAGATCAATGAAGCACAAGCATGTCCTTTAGTACTTTCCCAAACCAGTCTTATAATAACTTTTCACCAAGATGAAGTTTGGGGCCTGATGCAGGTTTGAGTGGAAAGAAAATCTTTGCCTTGAAGAATAGACAAGTAACTTTATTTTAAAGGAATTGACAAACGGATTAGTGGATTTTAGAAATTATATTTGTTCTTCACAGTTTTCACAAGGGAATAAACAGAAGTATTCAGCATTTTAAAGCAAAGGAACACCAGAAGCACTGGGGTGTGAAAACGACTATTGCTCAAAACCTGTTATTATTATAACGAGAAATTTATGAGTGTATACCTTTCACTAAAATAGCTGTCCTTAGAATTCCTCATTTGCTTTCAAGTAGAGGATAATTAGTTTGTCTTCTGCCTGGTCTTACACAAATGTGGGAAGATTTCCCCTTCTGTCTCTCCAGCTGATTCACCAGTCTTAATATTTATGCCAAATTACTAACTGAAAGTTCACTGATACTGTCAGACAGATGATCAAGCCAGGGATGAGAGCACTTCTAATCTGAACCTTATTTTTTCTAGGCAGCTAAGGATAACACGTCCCCCGTTCACTTAAGGTTGCTGAAATGAAATCAGAAAGTGACAGTTGTGTGCTGTGATATGAGGCAATGAAATCTGTGCTGCAACTGCAGAAGTGCTTCCTAATGAGAAAACCAGGACATGCAACACAGACTCTTAGCATACTTTGTGCTTCTGTTAAGGTCTCAGTCTGATATGGCAGAAGCCTGGTTTTTGTAAATTCAGTAACTTGTTCCCAAGGAGTTGCCAGCTGGACGCCAGCTTCACCTTTGGATAATATTTTTAAATTTGCAGCTTTGAAAATCACACAATGTAAAATGAAGATCTCTCGGAGATTGCTTCTGCTGAGTTCACTACTCTTCTGATTCCATTTTGACCTGCACTGAATAACTGGTTCATTTTATTTCATCATTGCAGTTTGACTGTGGATGTTTATTTGCACATCAATTTCAGCTCACACTATCAAATTTGATCAATCTCATAGAAAGACTTACCACACAATTGCAATTCAGAGCAAAGACATTTGTAACATTTAAGCACAGCAAAGATACATGGGATAGCAACATTAATTCCCTTCCTAGTCTGAGGTCTCAAAAGCACGAGGAATTAATCAGCAAGGGGACTTAATGAGCCTACAGGTAATTCCTTCAGGTCAAGTTTGAAGCGCCCTGCAGTAGCAGTTTCCTGAAGGTTGCCCTGATCATCTATATAAACAGCAGTTACTGGGGAAAAAAAGGTAATTTGGCCCCAAGAGCTGCTAAATGATGCATCTCAGAAGAACCACATCTAGTTAGTAAGATGTGTCAGCACATGCAGTACTGCAGAACTGCATATATAAGAAATGCACAATGAAATAGCAGAATAACTGTACAGATTACAAGTACTTAAAGTAGGAAATCCCAGGTACAAATGTTTCTTCTGTGGCACTGGTTGAACAACAAAGCAGAACACATCTGGACAAAGGGGAGTAGACAGTACTAACGTACAGACAATGAGAAAGAAAAGAGCATAATGGAGAAAATCATCTTTAAGAATTCTTAACCCAAGTACTCATTGCCACAGTTCACATCTTGAATTAGTTTGTTGGGTTTTTTTTCACTTGAGTCACCTGTTTTCAGAATTAACTATTTTCTGCCCTTCCTAAGCACTGCGTGTTTCAACAGATGTACAGGGGAATTCTTCAGACTTCAGTTATTTGCTTTGTATCAGGGCTAGGAAAAAAAACCCAAACATTTGTCTACTCTCAGCAGGGAATAAAGAGTTCCTTTTTCCTAAAAGCATGTTTGCAAACACATTCTAAAGTGTAAACCATGTAGCTCTGCTTCCTGCACCTTCAGGCAGCCTCATGGTTTCTCTTGTTGCTCACAGGTTCCCTTTTTTCCCCAAGCAGCAGAATGAAATCACCAGCATTATTATCCGAGGTTCACCCCAAATCCAAAGTGACCGGTTTTGCCAGTTTCAGTCAGCTACTGCTTGGGAATGCAAATGCAGATGCAGACAGTAGCACTGGTTTTCTTTGTGGAAGAAAAGACACCGAAGGAGCACAGGCTCTATTCCAAAAGCTGTGGGGGAGAAGAGAGTTCACTCTTCTTCTCCCCTTCCCCCTCCCATCAGGTGTTTCCAAGCTATCAGACATATCAAAACCACAAAGTCAATATGAAAAATGGACTTTTCTCATCTTAGAGTACTACCTGCACAAGAATCAACACCTCTTCTTCTATTTCCAACCTAGATTAGGGTTGGATTCTCAACAGCCCTTTGCTCTGCCTATCTACTTCTAGCTACCTGCTGTCTGAGATTGCTGTCAAGTTCAGGCCTGCACTGCTTACAAGCTGTACAGGCTTCACCAATGACGCTGGAAGCTCCCTGAAGCACAACTAATGGGCTTGGGAAGCTACAGATCACTACAGACTTCTTAATCCAGTACCAAACTGTTCACAGTACACGGAAGCTCCATCAGCCTCTCATCCAAAACCGTAAGTCTGAGCAGTTTATAATGCATTGCTCCTTTACTTCTGCAGATGAGCCTGTAAATTCCAGAACCAACAACCTATGCAGCTGACAACCTGCACGCACTTATGCAGCTTACGTATATATTTTACTGCCTGTGCTCACACCCATCTACACCTTCTAAGATTTACATATTTTTATAGCGCATATCATCAAAACCTTACTGATGTACACATTTCTCCATAAGACATACTGCAGTAACAGGTAAGCTTGAAATCAAAGAACCGATCTTCCTGGATCTTCTGGCAACGTCAATTACATAACAGTAAACATTACAATGGTGGATTTTTTCCTCTTTCAGCAGTTTTTCATTACTTCAAAATCACCACTATGATTTTGCTCTTTGGTTTGCTCAGTTTATGGAAGTTGATGACTATGCTAAAAACATTCACCTAACCTTTGAAGTACAGACATTAGGCAAAGCAAAAAAACCAAACCCAAACACCTTCTTTTTGGGGGTGGGAGTGCTTGAGGTTTGGTTTTTTGTTTTGTTTTCACAAACGGGTTTAGGGACAGATGTAAAACAGTAACTTACTATACTTACACTACAGACCTGTAACAACACAGAAGTAGCATAAAACTGAGTCCATCATGCCAACAAGAAGACAAACCAGTTGGCAATTCCTTTGCTGTCAACCAGGCTCTAAAAAAGTTTATAAGATTAATTTTATTAATAAAGCAATCACAATGGCCTGCTGTAATAATACTACACAGGAGTAAGATGTCTTTATCTGCATTACTTTGCATAGATGAGGACAAGGGAGAAATAGTGTTCCAAAGCAGTAACTTCATTAAAGAATAAACGTTCCACTATATACCCCTTTCTTTACAGCATTTCTGGGCATGTCAGTTTCAGCCCTACTGTGTCTAACATGCTACAGGCACATGGTAACAGGTGTAGCACACTTCACTGCCTATTTTGTTGACTACAGCCTGAGCAAATGTACAAAGGCCTTTTTCCACGTGATAAATGAATTCAACAGAATTCCTCCGTTCAGAACTAAAAATAATGTGCTAATTAGTACAATAGCAATGGCTGTATTATGAGAATGGCTTTTATACACCAAAAAAGACTAAGCCCTTGTACTAAAGAGCCTGTGGCTCAACAACAGCTGTAATAAAACACACCATTTGGATTTTTTTGCCGATGTCATATCTGGTCCATACAAGCTTATTTTTTCTAAACTTAACTTTGACTTTATATAGCAGATATTTTCAGACAGAACCAAGCCTCAAGAGTGATCCCAATTCCCGATTTTTTTCCTCCTGTCAGAACTACATGTATGCAGTAAATCTGAGGGCTCCTGGGACATCCTACATGCGTTACACATGTTGAAATCAAAAAGGACAGGCAATGCACACTAAATTGAATCCTTCAGGTAAGCTGAAGCATACATATACAAGAGATGTGCCCAGATGTACAGCAGTCCCCATAGCATAGTCGCCAACTGTGGTAGAACAAATTTCAAAGCCCCCCATTAAAAGTTAAGATAGCTTCATATTCCCTTTAGATGTAAGTTTTAAGTAGAAGAAACATCTAAAGAAATCTAGATGTAGCGAAGTCCAGATCATAACTATAGTTATTTCCATTCAAACATGACAATATTCCTGTGGCAATTTATTACAGGAGAGCACCACAACAGTAAGCTATTTTCATTGGGTTTACCTGCTTTAAAACAGCTGCCTGCAGTAAAAAACTGCAGTATGTGACCCACTAGATCTTCACATTTAGTCCACGAACCTCTGTTCTGTTACCATGTGAATTATTTTTTTTAATAAAATTTAAAATTTTTAAGATTAAGACTGAATGACTGATGCAAAAGTATACGGATAGACATTCACCTCTGATGGCAAAACAAAACAGGCCTTGC
>NW_009912586.1:0-2967 GCF_000696875.1 Nestor notabilis | reverse complement strand
AATCTTACAAAGGTCTTGAAGAGGGAGCGCACTGAATCATGCACTGTAAATGGGCTGTTGTTACAGTACTAGACAGGAGGAGAAAAAGATTAAGACTGCTTTACTGCAAGAGAAACAGGAAGAGTGCAGAATGCAGGGATGTGTGCCAAGTAAGAAAAAACAGAGATAGAGGTACACAGAATACAAGAGACAAGAGTCTGGGAGAGGGACTCATAGACGGGTGGGGATTTACACAAGCAGACCAGCAGGCAAGCAAGATAATCTCTACTGCAGCATGTCAAGTGGATGTAAGAACACCATAATAAAATAGGAGAGAATGAATGGAAGGTTGCAGTCGTCAAGGCCAGAACTTAAGACTTCAAAAGAGAAAGCAATGACTTCGGAGAAGAAAAAGAAGAGGACAAGGGGCTAGAAAAGAGTTCATGTTTTCTACCATGAGCCAAAAAAGATAGGGATGGAAGCAGACACAAATATGCCCAGGATGAAGACACAATTTAAAAAAAAAAAAAAAAAAAAAAAACCCAGCCTGCTTAGGAACAAAGGCTGCCGTGATTGCAGAGACTGCAGCCAAAACCTCTGCCCTGTTATACAAAGCCTGGGTAAAATAACATCTTCCCCCCTTCTGCCCATGTGGCTATGTTCTACCAAACAATGAAACTTCACTTGAAAGTAGGATACCAGTTTCACAAGAGGCTAGATCACAACTCACTAATGTAAGAAATATGACAGGTAGTGAATTTATTCTCTGTCTGAATTAAAAGAAAAACTTCTTAGCTTAAACAAAAACCCATCTTCAACCTCTGCCTCTCTTCCCTACTAGTGTATGTATATACAATGCACACATTTACATCCAGCCACCAGCAATTTCAACCACTCAGGCAAACTGTACCTCCTGAAAGTTTGAAACACAAAGAGAAACGCTCCCCATGTTTTGCTATTACAGAAGTCACGCAGATATACAACAGGGATGAAAACAGAATAAGCAAATGATCACAAAGAAGAAAAACAGTTTAAGAATACTGAAATGTTCCATTTTAAAAAGGCCTGATTGGAGGAAGTAGTGGGATGCAAAACCACTGGTTTCAGTCAGGGTCAGCTGAGGTCAGTAGGCCTGAAATTTACAGAACAATCACATAACAGACATCACCCTTTTTTTTATTTTTAGGTTAAAATAAAGCATTCTGATGTCACATCTGATCCTTACCACAAAAAGTTATGTTAGCCAACCACAAAATAACTACTTACAAAATTCAGAAAGGCAATCTGAGGTATTTCTGTAATAGTACCCAAGGCTAAATAAATACTGTAGAGTAGGCTCTGTGTCACAAAAGAAAGGCAGAGTTTCCAACAGTCAGAATTTAGAGGAATATGAAACACAGCAATATAATGCTTGGCCATCCCTGTGTGCTTCCATAAATATTTCATCTCTATGTATATATACATACACATGCATATATGCTATACATAAACATATGCATACATACACAACAATGTATAAAAATACTTGAAATACAGAAATGTAACTTGAGTACCCCTTACATGCTTTCATAAAGACTTCATCTTTATATATGTAGGTATATATGCACAGATACTATATATAATACACACATACACATATAAATCTATGTATAAAAATACCAAAGTTTTGTACTTCCAAAATTAGTACATAGTGCCAGATATACAGCTGGACCACTATGCCTTTACAAATCCTAAGTCTGGGCTCTGTTTCATGTGGGCCCCTGTTATTTGTGGGCCCATCTGCATGTGCAATTTTACGACTGGTATCCAGGCTGTCTGTACCACATTCCTTCTTTTCTGTTTTTATAAAAACGTTAAGCTGCTGCCCCAACCCTAAAATCAACCAGTACTTAACTGGTACATGAATGTGAAAAAAATTGGCCTTTGATACTAATGAACAATTCAGATACATACCCTAGCTACATAAATATACAATGATGTTGATCTCGAGTATGCAACTCCGCCTTGAATTTGCAGAATATTCATAATTCCTTTTGAGAACACCCTACATATAGTGATTTGTTTACTTTTTATTTAAGCTAATTCTTTCTATAAATGGATTTGAGTAAGATGCTTTTATCCAAGCTACACAGAAAGTCACTGAAACACCAACACCTAAATGCACAGTTTCACCTTCCACTAGCCCATAATCACATTACCATTTAAAGCTCTGCCATATGTTTACGAAGATAGTATGTGAGCATCCATGAAGCATTCATTAATTCTAAGGAAAGTATGCCATCAATGCCTTTCAGGGTCAGGATGAAATCCTTCATAATTTAAAAGGAAATGTATGCAATAAAAATTTCAGATATTTAATGATAACATGACAGCATATAGATACCTCCCTCTCTACTGTCGTGCCTTCAGGACAGAGATACCCTCTCTCATCCATATATAGTGGCGTACTTGGGAAGTTTCATTCCTAGTAGATTAACTATGAGTGGGAGATAATGTGAGATATCACAGAACCGGAAAATAACATCCTTTTCATGCCATCAGTGCTTATTTCTTTAGGTAAACTACTGCAGTAATAAAGTCGGATTTATCCAATCATTGTCGCCGAGTACAGTGATAGCTATTTCAAGGGAAGGGCAGCTATCGGCCTCAGCTAATCAGACATTATATATAAGGGGAGAGCAGCCTTCATTTTTCACTACAGTTCATGCGACCCTTTAATCACAGTGACTAACCTCATTGCCAAAACAATGTAATCTCAAAAAATGCATTTACCAGAACAGCTCCTCTGTGCGAGTGTGAAAGATCAAATTTGTCACTGAAAATGAGACACAAAACCAGACTGAAGAGGACTGGGGAGGGGGAAAGCTGCTTCTCAGTGCAGTCACCGAGTCCCTGCCTCACAACAAACATATACATTTGATCGGAGTATGCAGAAATTAAATGCACTTTGCTCAAGCACCAAGCGCATCGTCAGGCGGGACGGGGCAC
>NW_009912585.1:1365-2724 GCF_000696875.1 Nestor notabilis | reverse complement strand
GATGGATGGATGGATGGATGGATAGATGGAGGGAGGAAGGGTTAGAAGGAGGATGGAGGGGTGAAGGACAGATGGTGGAGTGAGGGATGGAAGGATGGGTGGTTGGCGGATGGATGGATGGATGGATGGATGATGGATGATGGATGAAGACCATGGGGAGATTTTTTTTGGAGACAGTTTTATGTCCAGATGGGTGGAGGCGCAGATAAGGAGGTGGAGACAATTTGGGTGGAGGGGTTGGTGGGTGGATGAAGGAACGGATGGAGATCACATGGAGATAAGAGGAGACAGCGTGGATGAGTAGATGGATGGATGGATGGATGGATGGGTGGACGGACAGAAGAGGGAGGAAGGACACACGGGTGCAGGGAGGGTGTCTGGGCACGGGGCTGCCCTGACAGCCATGGGCAGGACTTCCTGTCGGACATGGCCATGACGGAGGTGGATCGCTTCATGGACCGGGAGCACCTCATCTTCCGGGAGAACACCCTCGCCACGAAAGCCATCGAGGAGTACCTGAAACTCATCGGCCAGAAATACCTCAAGGATGCCATTGGTGAGCGCCACCAGGCCCCAGCATGGCCAGGAGTCCCCCTGCATGGCCATGGCCCCATTGAGGTGGCCACGGGATGGTCGGGTGCTGCCTTCTCATGGCCGCGTCCCCCTCGCAGTGACTTGGCTGTGGGACGTTGGGGTCCCCTCTGATGTCCCCGGCCCCCTCTGCTTGTCCCCATGCAGGTGAGTTCATCCGAGCCCTGTACGAGTCAGAGGAGAACTGTGAGGTGGACCCCATGAAATGCTCAGCCTCCACCTTGGCCGACCACCAGGCCAACCTCCGCATGTGCTGCGAGCTGGCCCTCTGCAAGGTGGTCAACTCCCACTGGTGAGTCCCTGGGGCCGGGGGCACCCCTCGGTGGCCCCACCAGGGCTCCTCGACCATTGCGTGTGTCCCACCACCACCACCACCACCACGCAGCGTGTTCCCGCGGGAGCTGAAGGAGGTGTTCGCCTCGCGCCGAGCGGGGCCGTGAGGACATCGCCGACCGCTTGATCAGCGCCTCGCTCTTCTTGAGGTTCCTCTGTCCCGCCGTGATGTCCCCCAGCCTCTTCGGCCTCATGCAGGAGTACCCTGATGAGCAGACTGCCCGCACCCTCACCCTCATCGCCAAGGTCATCCAGAACCTGGCCAACTTCACCAAGTGAGAGCCTGGCCTGCAGGGTGGAGGGGGGATGGAGGTGGTGGTGGGTCCATAGGTCTATGGGTGGATGGAGCATAGATGGATGGGTGAGTGGATGATGGATGGGTGAGTGGATGATGGATGGATGGATGGGGGATGGGTGGGTGATGGGTGGGGGGAT
>NW_009912585.1:0-1237 GCF_000696875.1 Nestor notabilis | reverse complement strand
ATGGAGGATGGAGGACGGATGGATGGATGGGTGGATGGATTATGGATGGATGATGGATGGATGGTGGATGATGGATGGATGGATGATGGAGGATGGATGGATGGATGATGGAGGATATGGATGGATGGATGGATGGATGGATAAGTTGTACAGATGGATGGAGGACATACAGTAGAGCTGGGTGAACACCAGGTGTAGCTTTCTGAATGAAGAAGAGGGAACAGAAGGACAGAGGATGGGGGGCAAGACCTTCATGGGGGGACACCAGCTCTTGGGGTGGCCTTGAAGAGCTCCTGCCCACAGGTTTGGCAGCAAGGAGGAGTACATGGCCTTCATGAATGAGTTCCTGGAGCTGGAGTGGACCAGCATGCAGCAGTTCCTCTATGAGATCTCCAACCTGGACACCCTCACCAACAGCACCAGCTTCGAGGGCTACATCGACCTGGGCCGCGAGTTGTCCACCCTTCACGCCCTCCTCTGGGAGGTCATGTCCCAGCTCAGCAAGGTACCCCCACCCTGGGACATGGGGGGTATCTCCTGGGTGGTGACCAGGGCCTGGACACCTTGGTTCTCCCCGGGGGAGGTTTTGGGGTCCTGGATATCTAGGTGCCCCTGAAAGGGCATTTTGGGATATCATCCACCCATGACCCACCATGGGAGGTCATTGGGGTCCCATCTGCCCATGTCCCCCCAGAGATGGTCATTGGAGTCCCATCAACCTGTGCCCTGCAAGGAGAGGTCATTGAGGTCCCATCCACCCATGTCCCCCTAGAAGTAGTCGCTGAGGTCCCATCAACCCATGTTCCACCATGGGTGGACACTGAGGTCCCATCTGCCCTTGTTCCCCCCACAGGTGGTCATTAGGGTTCAGGGCCCCCATGTCCCACCATGGGTGGTCATTGAGGTCCCATCCACCCATGTCCTCCAAGGAGAGGTCATTGAGGTCCCATCAACCCACATCCTCCAAGGGGTGGTCATTGGGGTCCAAGGCCCCCACGTCCCACCATGGGTGGTCATTGAGGTCCCATCCACCCATGTCCTCCCAGAGGTGGTCATTGGGGTCCCATCCACTCATGCCCTCCAAGGAGAGTTCATTGAGGTCCCATCAACCCATGTCCTCCAAGGGGTGGTCACTGGGGTCCAAGGCGCCCATGTCCACCCCTGGGAGGTCCCCGGGTCCCAGCGGTGGTGCGAGGCGGTCGCTGTCCGCAGGAGGCGCTGCTGAAGCTGGGTCCGC
>NW_009912584.1:0-8665 GCF_000696875.1 Nestor notabilis | reverse complement strand
GTGCTTCAACTTTCAGCAACCCCACGACAAACAAGTATCCATGTGGATCTCTTTATAAATTAATTATCCACAGACTATTTAATTGAGTACATTATAAGGTACTGTAGATGTGATTTTCTTCAGTCTTTTCTGAGATTTTGGAGGAAGAAAGGGATTGGGTGTTTTTTCTGTTTGTTGGAGTTCAGATTTTTTATGTAGTCTGTCAATTTATTATATTCTTCTTTAAAAAAATCCTCTGTAAACATCAATTGCATAATTTTGTCTAAAGAAAAAAGTCTGTTTCCCTTATCTGGGAATTTCACCATGTTCAAAGATTAGATCATCAAGTACTGGAAGTACAGTAAAGATCACCTGAGAAAGGGACTCAAAATCTGAATGACTTGATTAGGTCATTGATACAAAATGGAAACTTCACAAGACTGCATAGCAAATACTGTGCCAATTTGTCATGGCTGAGGTCCACTGATAGTGGACTCTACTTACAGAGAGCAGTAGGTGGTTTTTAAAATAGTATAGACAACAAAATATCCTGTGTAAATGAAACAGAGTTAGGGCTTCTGTCCCTTCCAGTTCAGCCTTTTCTTCTCAGAGCAAAATGTTCTGAGACCTTTTACTAAACCCGTGACTGCCAGCTAATCATCAAACTTAGCTCCCATGCACCCTTTTCCACTTAAATGACCATAAGCTATTGGAAATGTAGCTGCAGGGTACTCACTGGACAGCTTCCCGGTTGCCTCTGCCATCTGTCTGAAATTCAACCCAATGGAAACAGGAGGCTAGCTAGAAAATACATTAGTGTCCTTTATTTTAAGTTGTTTGTCATTATTAACCAACATTTCTGTAAATGGTAGAAATGATCCAAAGGAGAAAAATCCACAGCCAGATGATGCGTTAGATCTAAACTTTTCCAAATTTAGAAATGTTCCAATCTGTGGTTTTGAATTGGATCCAGACGAAATGAACATACATTTAATAATAATCACAGAGGCTAACTAAAGATCTGTTTGTGCTAATAACCACAACCCTTTTCTTAGAGTTGTTCAAGCAGCAAATTCATTAATTGTTATATACAAAATCATGTGATCTGTTATATTTTATGATATTACATCATCCATTATTTACAAAAACCCTACTAGTAATTAGGTGTCTATATATTTTCCAGCTTTTGTGCTCAGGTTAGCATTAAGGAGTTACTGATTGATCAACATTCAAACCATAAATTATATGTTCCTTTTTAGAATATATCCAATTTGAGAGAATAAATAGTAGCATGTGACTTATGTTTAGAAATAAAGCATGCTGAGAAGCTATTTTCTCAAAACTTTACTGAATATTTCCAAATGAATGCAACTGTAAGACCATAGTGGTTGACTAGGATATGAGTCAGTAACTGTAAAGTGGGCATCCTATCTAGCAAATATAAATTCTGCAAACAGTGTTAATGCTTTGCTTTTCTGTATTGCTGACAGATTATGCTACAACCATTCAGATTATATTGGTTTACGGTTTCATTTTTTTTTCTTTTCTAACGAGCAATTTTTATGAGAAATGTTGAAAATTGAGGATAATTCATTCATAAAACAAGTTTTAAAGTCAAAAAAAAGAAAGCCGTTCCTGGAAGTGTTCAAGGCCTTGAGCAACCTGGTCTAGTGAAAGATGTCCCTGCCCATGAAAGGGAGTTGGAACTGGATGATCTTTAAGGACCCTTCCAACCCAAACCATTCTATGATTCTGTGATCAGTATAACAGCTGCAGATGTGACATCCTTGAATCTCTCCATCAGAAGAAAAGGAGAAAGTTACTTTGCAAAATACTGATCAGAACTACTCCATCTTAGAATATTGTTCTGCAACAAGAGGAGAAAAGTAGATAAAACTTGCTGTGCTTCTTGAATTTTCAGCATAGCTATCAAAGAAAGAAAGGATCATATTTTTCATGATTAACATATAACATTCATACAATGAATGATTATTTTATATATGTAAAAATGAAAGGAGGTACATTCACTATCAATCAAAAGATTTCAAATTCACTTAGACATTTCCTATAAAAAATTAAAAGTAGCAGCACTGAATTAGAAATGCTTTAAAGACCAAATGTACCTTCAGTCTGACTTCAGAAGAGTTGAATGGCATGATTTTTCGAGTCAGGGAGATTTATCTCTATTTTTCATATCTTCTTATCTGTCACATAAGTATCTCCCTAGTTTTTGTCCTCGTGTTCTTTAATTGCCGTAATTTAGCTAAAAAACTACTGTAGATAGGCTGAACAAACTGAACAACTTTCTTGCTCATCTAGGTTTGCTGTTTTAATGCATGCTGCTGCTATATATTGCTTTAGGCTGAGGTTTTGCCATCTGAAAATGGTGTTATAGTGGTGTAACCATGGCAGTAATGTTAGCTATATGGATTCCTTTCTCAAAATGTTTAATTTGCTTGGCCTCGTACTTCTTGAATTTATTTTTTTTTAACTGTGCAGTGCACATTACCACTTATTGCACCAGAGAAGTACACTATTTTGACTGTGAACTTGCATAACTGCAGAATTATAAACAGTGCAGTCGTCTTTTTCCACAGCTCTTCTCAAAGAGTTGATAAACTCGTTTTTGTGGAGAAGGCCATGTGAGGATTAATTTTTTATACAAATTAGCCTTTGTTTGTCATTAATCTGGCAGCTTCAAAAATCAGCCTGTTGTTGTGTAGGTTGGTTTAGCACATGAGAAGCATTACCTAACTTGTTACCCAGCTGATTCAAGAGTTCATTGAAAAATACAGATTTTTTTAGAAATATCATTGAATAAATAGCTAACTGCTTTAAGCATGAAACAGAACAACTGACTTTTCTAAATGAAATAAAAGAAAAACTTTTTTTGTTTATTTTGTATAAAATTAAAATTTATAGAGGAATTTCTGTGTTCTCCTTGTGTGAAGTGCGGGGTAGACTGAGTTACCCTTATCTCTCTGGGGCTAAAGGGGACACCATTACTGCAGGATTGATGTCCCACTGATTCTCTGCCAAAAATTACATATATTAGGTGTCCTGGGTTGAATTACAGCAGCCATTCTTTCTCCTTCTTAGTAGCTGGTGCAGTGCTGTGTTTTTTGACTTTCAGTCTGGAAACAGCTCTGATAACAACAATGGTTTTAGTTGTTGCTCAGTAATGTTTACTCTGACCAAGGGCTTTCTCAGTCTCATGCTCTGCCAGTTAGGAGGGGTAGTCAGGAGGAAGCAGAGACAGGACACCTGGCCTAAACTGGCCAAAGGCGTATTCCATACCACAGCACGTCATGCCCAGTATATAAACTGGGGGGTGTTACCCAGAAGGTCCAGATCACTGCTCGAGTTGGGCTGGGTATCAATGGCTGGGTGGTGAGCAATTGTATCCTCTCCCATTATTATTTCCCTTATCATTATTACTATTGGTGGTAGCAGTAGTGGTTTTGTATTATACCTTAGATACTGGTCTGTTCCTACCCCAAGCCATGAGAGTTACATTCTTTCAATTCTCCTCCCCATCCCTCCGGGAGTGGGGGAGGAAGAAGCAGGGAAGTGAGCGAGAGGCTGGGTGATTCTCAGTTACCATCTGGGCTTAAACCACGACATTGAGCAACATGGCTATAGAGGAATAGAGATATTTAATTCCATTTTAATTTCTGTGGGAATGCATTGTGTCTGTACTTCTTTTTCACATGCTATATCCCACATTTGCACTTTTGCAAGTTAGTATGTTGACGTAACTCCAAAGAGGATGATGAACCAAAGAAAGCACTGAAAATCTAGAAAGGTCTCATAATAATGAGAATCTAGTAATAGCAGTCAAAGATTAGCATATAAATCATAGAGATCTTTCAATCAAAGAGAAAGGTGATTAGCAAAAGCTCCAGCTTCTGTTGAGATGATGGTCATAAAATCAACATTCTGGTGTGTCAGGACACTTCATCACAAAAATTACACTGTGATGCTGAATGCAAGTTGCATTCAAGCTCAGATCACGTATTTCAAGAGTTTATTTCTGTGAAAGGACCCTTAAGGATGTTTTACCCAGGATGACATCTTTATATATTGCCATAGAGATAACTGACGTTACAAGTATAGACTTGTTTCACAAAACAGTCATAAGACTCTGAAAGTATGTGATATATGTTGCCTGCCGGGAGAAGTCAACTCCCACAGAACACCAACAATATTCCAGCTAAGCATGCTGTCACAGGACAGTGGTTTTGTGGACAGCAAACAGAAGGTGTCCAGGTTGGATCTAACCTGGATATGGAGTTACACATATTTGGTATCAGAAAGTCTAAAATGTATTTCTTCCCTTTTTTTAGCATACTGAGATGAATAATGAGGGAGGGAAACACATATTAAACAAAAAGTAAAAGAATCTGTGTTAATATTGACTCTTAGTTATCCAATTATTTTTATTAAAGCATATGAAATAGTCCAGTAATTACATATTAAATGCTGACAGATAGGAAAGCAGAATAGCTATAAGATGTGGAAGCACAAAAATGCAAAATACACAGATGTGGATAAAAAGGTAGTTTATGTATTGTGAAGGACTTCATCATCAGTGGCAGACTGTTGTAGCTGCAATAGTACAGGGACAGAAATAAAAAAAGTTTGTATGAGAAGATAATAGCTTTTGTTAACATATACTAAAACAACTTATCAAAAATCTAAATGACTGAAGAAGAACAATGTTCCATGTGTATCTTTCCAGCATCTGGAGATAATAAAAGTATAATAACGCCTTGATTCCCTTTACACAATGCGTTGTGTGCATTTGAACCGTATCAACCCTCTTGGGTTTGGAAGTAGCCATACATTTTTGCTAGACATGCATTGAATTAGAAAAAAAATAAGTGTAAAATTTATTAGGTAGAATCAAGCAACTGCTAATAAAAAAGAAAATAAGACAAAAAAAGGAAAGCAAGACAAAAATAGGAAGTATGTAGGCTATATGAAAACTTCTTGGGTAGTAATGGTGCAGTGTTCAGATATATGCAGGACAAAGCATAAACCAGTTTTAGGATGGTGGAAGTCATGACCTCATGCAGCTCAGGGAGGTGTTACATGATTGAAAAGATCATCCATATTTTATAAATTAAAATGTTTTCATATGAATATGATTGCTGTCTAACTAGGCTCTTGCCTATTTGAACTACTAAATGTATAGCATGGTTCTTGTACTCTTCAGGGACCAACTCGTGAACATCGTGAACAAGTCAAGAACAAATATGCTTCTTTTTTTCAGCTGGAAATAGTCTGGCTTGTTAAGCTACCTTGCAACTCCATACAGGAGGTGGTCCAGCCCCCTTATCATCCCCGTGGCCCTCCTCTGGACTTGCTCCAATGGCTCCATGTCCTAAAGCTGAGGACGCCAGAACTGTACACAGTCCTCCAAGTGAAGTCTCACGAGAGCAGAGTAGAGGGGCAGGATCACCTCCTTCGACCTGCTGGTCATGCTTTTTTTGATACAGCCCAGGATATGGTTGGTTTCTGGGCTGTGAGCGCACACTGAAGCCAGCTCATGTTCAGTTTCTCATCAGCCAACACCCCAAGTCCTTCTCTGAAGGGCTGCTCTGAATCTCTTCTCTGCCCAACCAGTAGCTGTGCCTGGGGTTGCCCCGACCCAGGTGGAGGATCTTGCACTTGGCTTTTTATCATATTTTGATACTTCCATATTAACAGACTTAATAATTTTATTTTCTTCTAAAGTTACTCCACAGATGTTCAGATCCTAAGTACTTAAAACCTACATACACTCAGTACTTAAGTGGTTGTTAGTCCGTATGTTCTATCAGTCATGCAGGTATACCTGTGTAAATATGTATTCTTAGACTGTAGAACATTTTCTATTATTTTTATTTATTATATATTTAATCTAGTTATCTTTTAAACTGACAACTGTGTAATAATGCTCCAGCTTTCTCTGGGTATTTCAGTGTAGCATATTGGTATTTCCTGTCTTCTGAAACCTTGGTAGTCATAAAAATATCACTTGAGTTTTTACACTGGCAAGCAGAACATGAGAACACACTCAAATAGCACTTTATGAAATTGATGGTGATGGCAGACAAACTAAAGGATCTGATTCTAGCTGAAACAGCTATAATGTATTCATATAATCTGTGTGCTATTTGGCTGATCACAGGTTAAATAAATACCAATTGTATCTTGGCAGCTCACCTAGAAATTACAGTTGTCTGTGGATTAAACGAAAAAGAAAATTTTATTTCAAAACTTTTTTCTAACAGCAGCTGGGAAAGGAGATGAATATCTGAACATAACTTGCTAGAGAGAGCAATTGTGTACAGATAATATCACAGATTAAGCTGGATTCTCAACAGTCTGACTCTAATCAAGACAGTATCTTTAGTTTTGAAAGGTTGCTCTTCACTAAAGAGCCTTGAGAATGAATTTCCACCAGAACCTACATGCACACTGCACAGCATCAATATGGTATAATACTCCCATTTGTGAGAAAAAAAAACAAAAATCAGCAGTGCCAGGACATTACAGTGAAAAGACTGAGAGAAGCATAAGGTCATCTTTAGAATAAGCGCTATGTGCCTTATTGGGCCATTGATTTCTAAGTGTTGAGGGGGATTGTAACTAGATGATCTAAATGTCCTTTCCAGCCCAAACCATTCTATGATTCTGATTATAGTAGCTAAATATTTCTCTTAAACAGTCGCTCCAGCATTAACTTCAATGTCTGATGTAAAAAATACCTTAAATTCACTGACATATTGAAATTATGTCTGCCTGGTTTTATTTACCCTGCTTCTCTTAGTTAAACCTTTCATTTCATTGAAGTTGTATGTTGTCCTTTATCAAAACTAATTAGAAAGAGACCTTTTTTTCTTGAAATTCAACTGGCATCACTTTACTGGTTATAAGATATCCAGGAAAATGTCAGAATTTGGTAAAACTGTGTCTTCTGTTAACTTTTATATTGCACTTTGATCTTTGTTGAGTGAGGTCAAAACATCTACTGCCAATTTCAGCAAGGAGGAGTGGATAGCCACAATCTTATTGCTTTGTACTCAGTCTAAAACTGAAAGAAGTTATGTTGGCTGTCAAGTGGATAGAACTACATGGATACTGATTTTGTTTTTATATGAGGGCATATTTGTTTCTCTGTGAAGTAAGAGAGTAAATCTCAAAGCATTCTAGATTTCTTTTTACTGCTTTGGTCTTTCTGTGTTACCAGGTAATTCTAAAACTTGATCTTTTCTTCCAGGTGTAACTAGTGAGAATTGTGATTTAATTCCTTCCAGTGCAGACAGCTAAAAAACCCTCCCCCTACTACTGTAGAGTTGCCTAGAAACTCTTAAGGCTTCAGAGCCAGGGCAGAGCAAAGAGAATTTTTTCAGTCTAGTTGCTGTTAAGTCAGTTTGGAATTTAATTCAAGTTTTTGACCCACATCCTTACAGTTCTTTCTGGTAATACCTCTCTCTTTCCAATGGAAGAGGATTTGGCTTTCAATTCAGTGGGCAGAATTAGCAAAGACAAGAGGCATTCCATTGAAAGAGCCCTTGAATGTGGGATTCACTGCAGCTGGAGATTCATCTGAACCACTCTTGACACCTGTAGGGTAGGATAAAAGTCTCATCTCTTTGTTCTGCTTTTCCCAATCTTGGATTACAGACTGCTGCTAGCAACATTCTTCTGGACATTACCTTGTTTTCTTCCAATTTTAAAATGAGCTACTACACTGGAGGGGCACATACTGAATTTACTTCAGTGTATAGTGTGAAATTGGTGACAGCTGTCATGGAAAGGAAGAGAAGAAACACTTTGCAGGACTTTGTTTAGCTATGCTGCTTTTGGAGACTTATTTGTAACATTGGTAATGGCATGATACGTTTTTATATCAGCAATCAAATATTTGTCTCATATGGTTTGTCAATACTTAAAAACAGACTAAATTCTTCAGGTCTAAATAAAAAATCAGTGCCCTCTTTTTCATAGCTGTCCTATTGAATGCACTTGTTAAATGTGTATTTGTAACTCCATGAAATACAAATACTGTAAAGAGATTACCCTGATCTTTGCAAGATTGTTATGGCAGTATTTTTCTAGTCTATCTGCATATTAGACAATGATGAAGGTTAGAGTGGAAGCATGACAGAAAGAGAATGATGTGGAAAGGGGAGACTGAAACAATCAGAGAGGATGCAATCACGGAGAGCGTTTAGAAGAAAAGTTAGGGAGTGTCACAGAAAGACATAGATGGAAAGTAGGGAAAAGGAAAATTTATTAGATCAAGAGGGAAGATGACATAGATTGTGCAAAGGGCACTGGCTTTTTCTTGTGTTCATGGGCCCAGAATTCTCTTGCCAGCTTTGATTGTCATCAATAAAACTGCTTCCTCACAATTACCATATGTATCTGGAAGCTAGCCATACTCCTTGTTTAACCACAGTACATGCTTTGGAAATTTCATTTAAATGTCAAAACTGTCTGTTTGAATTGAATTGGATTCTATTTAACTGTTTGCTTTTATCTAAGCCAACTTGCAGCACCAAACTAGCTGCTGATTTTTCTAACTTTTAACCTCTTCCTCTCCTGTTTTTGCTTTCTCCAGTGTCAAAATCCATTTTGGTTTTGTTATGTGACTGTCTCACATACACATTGTCGTGGTTCAAACCCAGCCGGC
>NW_009912583.1:10178-32226 GCF_000696875.1 Nestor notabilis | reverse complement strand
ATATATAAAATATAAATAAAATAAATACCAAGAAAAAGATTAAAAAAGATAAAAAGGTAAAAAAGTGGATGGGAACTTGTCTAAACTACAAAATAAATCTTATATTTCATTGGGAATTTAAGTATTCTATATTAGTCCAAAAATCTTCTTTCAAAAGCTTGGTTGGTTATTTTTCAAAAAATGTGTCAATGTGGTTTTTTGGTTCTTTCAGAACTATTCTTACTTTCCCATTCTCTTGTACTTTTTGTTATTCTACTGCACAAAAATATGAATATTCATGCAGTTCTTTTCTGAGATGACTGTTATTTCTCTATGTATGTTCCAGTCCTAACCAGAAAAAGCTGAGATTGCCTCTTTCACTAGGAAAATACTAGTACTACAAAAGAATAGTAAGAAGCCCTTTAAAAAAAAAAAAAAAAAGTGAAGCCATTCAGACAAAATTGAAAGTTATTGAGACAAAAAAAAAAAAATAAAAATCCAGCAATTGTGACCACTTCTCTTACTTGATACTAGATTTTCTTAAGGATATCTTCCTTTTCAGTACAATTCATATTGTATATGAACATGAATATGATAACTCCCTCCTTTGCATACCAAAATTGTTAATGAAGGATCTACTGTTAAGTTCCAATTCCAGATGTCAAAGATTTTGTTGCTTCTCTTTCCAACCTGAAGAAAGTTTTCTACACCTAAAGGCTTATCTAATTCTTCCACCCACATCCGTTGACCAAATAAACATTACCTCTGCCTGCAAATATTGTCCCACCTGTATTTTTGCTGTTATTATTTCAGCAAGATACTACTTTAGAGAGATATACTCTAGACAGTATTTTGGAGATCTTCTTTCTCCACTGTCTATAGATGAATGCAGGGGGCACTAATCTCCTCCTAAATTCAGGCACTTCATAAGTAATTCGAGACTAATCTAGTATCTAAGATACCTACTTAAATCTTGTTTCTTGCTGCCTTACCAGGTAGCCAACTATTCAAGCAACTCTAAAGATGTCTATGTCACATGGTCAGAATGTCAATACAGAAAATCCACACTGTCAAAGTCAGAACACAGCATTGATTTCACTTCAGTTTTTAGACATGTAGCTTTTAGATTGCTGAATATCCTTCCACAGGAAGAATTCTGAATGCTGAACTTTATCTAGGAGCTCCTTGTCACCAGAGACACTAGTGGGAGGATGCCTCACCCTCTGGGGACCTGCTGTCTGACACCATTGTGTTGCAGCTTCCAGGCACACATTCCATTCAAAAGAGGGTGAAAGAAGGGAATGCTGTCCTGTGTGATTTGTCATAGTCACTAAAAAATCTCTTTCTTGTGATATTCTGTGCACTCTCTTGAAGCATGTAAAAACCCCACTGCTCCTCCATGCCCTGAAATTTCTTCTGTGGCAGTGCTGGAAAACTATTTGTGCAATCTTTCAGGGGCTCTGTGAGGTTTTGTTTTCTCTCATACTGGTGCCTGTCTGGATGCTCAGCGAAGTCAAAGGAAACTGTAAAAGGAAAGGCTACAGAACTTAACAGGAAAGGTAAGACAATGACACAGATAAGAGCTTCAGGTTTCCAGCTTCAAAGGAGTTCAGATAACAATGGCTAGGCCATCAAGTGATGGGAAGCATTTGCCTGTCTGGCTCCATCTTTTCTGGGATCAAAAGACATGGAAAAACCTCAAAGACCCTTGAAAAGGGAGGAGACTCAGGAGAGTGCCCAGATTGTGTCAGAGAAAAAACGCTGGTGGGCTCCCTCCTCCCACATTAAAGGAGGGAGTAGGCCACTTCTTTTGACACAGAAATTGAGAATAAAACAGGCATTCCTTTTGATAGGGTGGAGAAAACTTGGTAGATTATGCATGTGGGTAACATAATTTAAAAAATTATTTTCACAGTATTGCATTCCTTCTGGCAAAAACCCAAATGCTTTGCTTTCCATTACAAATGTTTTCCTTATTACTGTAAGAGATATTCAGGCTTTGGAAACACAGCTCTTTAAGTGGCCAAGGCTAGTTATATCTGTCTCTTATTCATAGCTAAGAGGATGATAATATGTCAGAAAATGTATCTTAGATACTTCTATAAGAATGGGCTCAATGAAGCCCATCATTTTTGAGGGTGCATTCAGAAATATTTGGTAGTGTCTTATACAGTATATGTCACCCTGTGCATAGTAGTAAGAAGATCAGGTAGACCACATTCTGACAGAATATTTGCTTTTCCCTTGGGAGACTCCTCCCCTGAACACAAATATTGTGGTCATCAGAGCCACTTGCCCAGCATGCAGAACATTTGCTGCTTTCCCATAAATGTCTGCAGCCCATGTGCTAGCTGACTGCACTGGGATTATGAAGGAAGAGGGGGGGAGTGAGCGAGCGGCTGCGTGGTTCCAAGTTGCCGGCTGGACTTAAACCACGACAGCATATGAGCAAGAACAAAATTTTTCATATTGTCAGGAAGCTCTGTTTGGGCTTGTGGTAGCTATTACAGGAATATGTCACAGGTGTTGTGGTTTTCAAGCAGTCAGGATTTGCTGATTGACTTTTTAGCAGTTGTTCCCAATCATAATATATCACCTTTCCTTCTCCAGCTCTTGTTTTAGCATTTCTCTGTAAAGTATTTCAGTAGGAGTTAGTAAACCTGGACTAATTCTGTAGTTAGTGGAAAAAAACAGGTATCTTCAAAACATACTCATCATACGTCTGTTAGCTGGATGAGATGGCATAACCTCAGGAGCTGTGTATGTCTTTACATTGACAATAGAGGGGGAGTTGTTTTACTGGCTGAATTTTCTTATGCTTTATTACTTATCAATATGCTAACTGAAATATCTCAAATATATATGTGGTATTAGAGACCCTGCAAACCATCATCCACAAGAACTTTTCAAATCATTGTGTATTTTTAATCTTGAGAAGAAAGTACTGAAACCATATGTTTTCATCCTGAATAATTAAGTAGTAGCTGCAAAGAGGAAAATGACATATTCTTTCGATAGTCCATTGGGTTAGGAAAATAATAGCAGTGTAACATTGCTGTAGGGTGCATTTAGGTTATATCTGAAGAAAAACAATTATGGTTATCAATTATATAAGCAGCCAATGGAGATTATGGGATCTCTGTCTACGTAGGTTTTTGAAAACTGGATAGACAAACATCTGTTACGAGTAGTGAGCATTTGTCATGCATGATCTACCCCACTGCAAGAAGCAGATGATCTTATCAGCCTCCCTGTATCCCTATTTTCTAAGGCTATATCTATATTGATAAATTAAATTTGCCTAGGAACATTTTCTGATGTGGTTCCAGCTAGTACAGAGCAATGTGTATCTCTAGTATTAGACTGCCTTGGCCACTTGAAACATGGTGGCTAACTCCACCCTACTTAAGATGGACACTGGCCTGTGCCAGCTGGCAAATCATGCCCAGAAATTGTTTAGGAAGCTGCTAATTGATGTCAGTCAAAGTTGTGTGGAGGCCCTTCTAGTATTTTAACAGTGCAGACAATCAAGACAAATTGTTTGGGAACATTCCCTGGCCCAGTTCAGTTTACTAATATAGCTATAACCTATAATTCTGTGGTCAGGTCTGTCCATGCTCTCATCAGAACTTCCTCAAACTAAAAAATTAAATAAAGCTCAATGTTCTCGACTCCTGAAAGCAATCAGGCTTTTACCACTTGTACTAGCTAGTGAAGATTCTCTGTAGCTCGCATATTTAGATTTCTATCCTTTTTTTCTCAGTAGAGGGCATCCTTAGTACGGTCACTTCAATAGTCTGTATCCATACAGCAAAGAGTGGGAGCAAACTTCATGTTGCCTCCAAAGTAGACTAAACTGAGTAAACACTTGGAACGTGCATATTTATGAGAAACACTAGGCGTTGTGGAACAGTTTGGGACAGTATTCACTTGAAAAGGCTTTCTCCTCTTCACCATAATAGGCAAAAAAGGGGAAATAGGCACTAGAAGACTAGAAAACACTTGTGAAAATTTCTTGCCTAACCTTTTTTTTGAGTAGAAAGTAAAAAAAAACCAGTATGAACACAGAGTTAAAATAGCATATTTAAGTTCTTGTCAGAAGAAGGAGGAGAGATTTCTCCATTTACTTTAATTAAAGTTCTCCACAAGCTCTTTTTTTCCCCTTAGGTTTGGGAGCTTGGCAGGCTTTATGTTTTTTAAAAAAATCCAGCTTGCTCACTAGGCAAATTTTCCCATGCTTTCAAAGTTGTACTGTTTAGGCAATCAAATGTTAATTCGACCACAGTCTAGTTTTTGCTTTCTTCCCAACAGCTTGATATCTATTGCCATTAATGTTATACCCTTAGAAGTAGGGTAGACAGTGATGTCGCTGTCCAGCACGTAAGTGGTAACGAACTGCAGCATAAATAATGAATTGATAACATTCATGTGTTCCTCACCCCCAGAACATGTGCATGGGTAAGCCAGCTGCAAATGATTTATTCTACGTACCAAAGCTATGCTAAATCAAGCCAAACAATATTGTCTTTTTTTTTTTTTTTTTTACATAAGAGCAAAGTATTTCCCACGAAGCTGGTAACTTCTATCTATTAGCTTATAATCTTATAAAATGTTTTTCTTTATAACACTCTGCCAGTGGTAAGCATCAAAAAAAATCGAAGTCAGTCTCTAGGGGACTGTATTAACTTAATAACTGGGAGAGTGAGCATGCAACTGAAACGAAGAAGGCACATATAAGAAAAGAAAGTATAAAAGTGAAAGTCTAAATAGTTAAGAGATCTCAGCCTTTGAAAAGAGGTTTTTCACTGGCTCTGATCTGCAAGGAGTTGCCACCATGAATATTCTGAAAGCAGATTGATGTAAAACTTGAATTACAGCCCTTAAATCTACCTGATATGTATTGCTTTCATGGTGGGTTTTACTGATACAGTTAATGTTCATCTAGGATTCTGGTTATATCTGGCAATAGGGAAAAAAATAGAGAAGTTTTCCCATTTTTCATTTCATTGTTTCATCTTTTTCTAACACCATTATAAAGGAGATTTGTAATCAAAATTATAAGAATTGTAACATTTCTTTATTAGAAGCTAAATTTGAATGACAATAATTTTGCTATGATTGTTTTTGATGATAAACTGGAAACAGCATACAGTGATCACTACCACATGTATTTAAACTTGGGTTGGCTAGACTTGTATTCTCCCAGGGAAACTGGGTACTTCAAATGGATTTCATTTTTAAAAATTTATATCTCACTGAGAAATTTCCAACTTAGT
The DNA here is from genome assembly GCF_000696875.1 of Nestor notabilis. NCBI lineage: Eukaryota > Metazoa > Chordata > Aves > Psittaciformes > Psittacidae > Nestor > Nestor notabilis. The sequence continues at coordinate 26,971 of NW_009912583.1, read as the reverse complement.
TTCCAATCTATTTATTCACAAGAATTCTTAGGGTTTCCACTAACTGTTGCAGATGTTCTTTGCTAGCCTGGGTTCCGCAATCTTGGAACAAGCTCTCGGGAGAGAAAAGGCCTATTTTACGGGATCAGGCTGTTTATTCACGCTGAAGTCAAAAGGACTAGCTGTATCATGTTGCAAACAACAGCAAATCATCTGAACAGATAGATCCTTTTCATTACGAGGATAAATGAGCACGTACACACACACGCACACACAGATAGACACACAGGCATATGCATATGTATGCATGAACTGTCTGGGAGTAAATCTGAGAAAGAAAATGAGGGAGGGATGAGGTTAGAAAAAGTTAATGATAGAAAAATAACCCCCTTGGGCTTAACTCTAGTTCTGTCCAAGGGTAATAAAGGGGTTTTGTTTGTTTTGTTTGGTGTTATTTTTCCCCATAATGAAAACAAATGACTGAGGCCTGATCCTGTTCTCAGCAAAATTATTGTAATACCCAGGGTTTGAACTTGAGCAAAAAAGGACGCCTATTGCTGCTTGCCCGGAGAGAGGAGCTTGAAGGTTTAGGGCCTAAACCAGTAGTGTGACATCAATGTCAGAAAGTTTGGGCTTCTTTATTTATGAAAAACTGTCCATGTCTCTTTAGGTGCAGAAGTTAGATGGATGCAGTGGTAACAAAGGACCCTGTTTTTCAGAGATTCTTAAGAGCTGCCAGATAAAATTAGGGTTTCATGAAAGGCTGAGAGAGTGCAGACGCTCATAAATAACGATGCTGTCCTCCTTCCTTCAACAGCGCTGCAGTGGGGCTCTTCTGGCAGCAGGCACTGTGTTAACGCTTTTAATATGCTCTAAAAATGAGTTTTATTTTTTAGTGAAAGTCTTGCATTTTTTAAAGAGATTTTTGTCTTTAATGGAAAACCAAAGGCTATTTTTGTTAAAACAATATAACCATCTCTTCTTCCTCATCCAGAATGTGGAATTTCTACCTCAAAAATTCATGATAAACTGCATAAACCACATATCCATGAAGCTCCCTGGAGTCACTCTGCCTCCCAGAGCTGGGTCTCTGGATGTCAATTGTACCCTAGATTGCACCTTACTGGGTGAGGGTGGGAGCAGATGGGGGTCATGGTTTGTCACTTGTTTTATTTACAGCAGAGTTTATCCTTTATCATGCTGGCTCTGTCCTGGTGATCAACAGAAAGCTGGAAATGAAGAAAGTTGATAGAAAGGTTTCTTCTCTAATCCTTCCTCCCAGCCTAGAAATAATCCAAATATTTCTTCTTATATATGTGAAGGCTTAATCTCATCTAAAATAATGTAAAAATTGCATATCTGTGTCAGGCTGCAAAACTGACTGTTATATGGTAATATTTTGTGGCCCAGAAGACAGGTGTTTGCATTGGCCTAGTCAATGAGTCAGATGACTCAAAACAGCTCAGTGTAAATAAGAGTCAGGGAAAACCCCTTTTCAGGTTTTTTCCTTGCTCCTTGTCTGTAAGAAGAAAATCTATTCCACTGGCCTTTCTAAAAACCGATAAAAAAATTGCAAGCATGAGAACACATCACCGAAATAAACAAAAAAAAAAAAAAATCACAAGCCCTAAGCAAGCACATAATATTTAGCTGAAATCACTCATCTATTTGAAGCAAAAAAATCACCAAACAATTGAAGCAACAACAATAGCAAGCCCTCCCTCACTTGAGAGTGCTGGCATCCTCCACGCCTTTTGGTTTTGTTTCAGAAGGAAATCCACCTTCCAGCCATTCAGCCCCAGAAGCTCCTTGGAACAGGTGGTCTCTAAGCTCCAGAGGCAACCAGCAGGCTGAAAAGAAAGGCTCCCAATTGCCTCCTGCCATAGCCTAAGAAAATACTTCATTATTTGCGTTTCTTTATTGAAATACAGTCTCTTTTATAGCTGAGGCAATACAGACAGCTGTTCCATTTATTTCAAATGCTCCCTGTTTCTGGGGTAATCATTTAGAACTGGTAGCTGGACCTGTGAGCAGAGTCTGCTTGACTTCTTAAAGAGGGGTGAAAACCCAGACCCTGGAGACTGACAGGAACTTTTCTGGTATTCTGGTTAATTAATTTAAATTTTCTTATTATTTTTCTCTTTATCTTGCAGCCAGTCAGTCTTCCCAGAGGAACTGAGTTGAAATAAGAAAACAATTTGTAAAAGCCTGCCTCAAAACTAAATCTTACTGTGCAATGTAACCTCTCCTTGGGAGAGGAGTTTGTTTTTCCCTTGACCAGGCTATATTGCTGGCAGTTTGGTGACTCCAGAATCTGTGAGTCACATGTTGATCTGTAAAGAAGCTGGGGCACGTGCACCAGAGTATAATGCACTTTCCTTTCCCATTGCTACTGTTGGTGAGTGTTGCCAATTTCATTAGTGTGGCTAATGGTTCTAATTTACTTCTGGTTTATATTTGCTTCAGTGAAAGTAAATACAGTAACCCTTCACTTTAGGTGGCACCAGTAGAACTAGATTTGTTACGTCACAGCACAGCCAAAAGAAATACAGTTATTTCTGGGAAACAGACTTATTTACATGATATATTCTTGTTAGTGCTATATTGTCATAGCTGTCTGTATACTTAACAGACTTGGACACAAAGATCTGGAGAAGGATTGTAAAAGAAGCAGGAAAAAGTGGAACAAAATAAATGAATTACTGGAAATAACAGAGAAAACCAACAATTGATACTTACTGAAATGCAAAATCGAGACGAGAGAAAAACATTGGTAACATAAAAGAAGAAATTGAATGTGATCAAATTCAGGTCCTCTACATTTTAAAAAATCCCAACAGTAAACAGAGAGTGGTAAACACTATGAATAGATGCATTCTGGCCACTCCAGGTTTGTGTGGACCCTGCTTTCTGCAAACTGCCAAAACTGGCTCTTAGCGTCTATAAAGACTATAGTTTGGTCCCTTGTTTTCCTTGTCACTCTAATGTCTGGGGCTTTTGTTCCTATTAAATCTAGGTAGTAATTATGTTTAAACAAAAAATACTTATAATGTATACATATTAATGTATTAATGTAGATTATTTTGTAAGAACCAGGAATAGAACATACCAGATGAATCTTTTACAACATTGAGCATACCTCTGGTATGTTAGTCCATAAAAGGGAGAGAGAAAAGGACTGATCGTAAGACACTTAAGGCTTCGGAGAAATGTTGAGAGCTTCTGTGACTTGCCAATCTTGCAAGACACCACAAATATTATAATCTTGGTTTGTGAGATGGGGGCTATGGGGAAGCCTAAAGCATATAAAGATTGATAAATAAGCATATATGTTTTAAAAATTTGTCTGAAATAAACCCAAATTACAGCCTACACTGAATTTGTATATCTGCAGTACACGCTGAAGAAGTGTTAAAGGGAAATTATGTTCTTCATTCATTGGCAAACCGGCAGAAGAAGAGATTAATCACTATCATTTTCTTCAGTAATTTCAAGGGGTGTGGAGAAGGCTCTCAGAACAATTCAAATATCTGAATTGCAGAGCACCAAGTGAAAGAGGAAACAATTGCAGCTGATTTCTGTGAACTCTATTGCCCAATGGCAAAATATCTTCTCTTTTTGAGGAATGCATATTCCAGATATCTGCTGCTGGCATTTTGTCATCTACTTCATCGGATGGTGTGCTTCCTGTTTTGGATCATATCCTGAGCACATGTGGTAACTAACTTTTATCAAATCTGACAACAAACTACTGTTTGATAGACTAGTTTCTGAAAAAGTTGTGGAACTCTTTGGGCTTAAACACAAGGAAGTTCAAACCCAGCTGGCCACCCTCCAGTGGGCTTTATGCAAAACTGCTCTGGTTGAAGATTATTGAGAACATTCTCATAGAAATAATCTCTAAATCAATTTTGAGACATTACAAGTCCATAGCTTGTCTCACTTTAGGGAAAATATCTGGAAAGTTTAATTTCTTGAAGGCAAGTAAAGATGACTTTTCCAGATATCAAACAGAGGAAGCCTGATTGTGACATCTCCAAAAGTGCTTAGGTCACAGCTGCCAATTTTAAAGCCAAGAAATACTCTATGAAAGAGGGGTGACAAAACCTGTCTTTGGAAACTCCGTGTTTCTCTGTCTGGGAGACAATGAATCCTAAGAAGACAAGACTTTCTAAACAATTTCCAGTCATCAGAGGAAACCCCTGTGGAACTTAAAGCAAATATTCACCTTTCAATCAGCTCATCAATTTCTAAAGCAGAGATGTAATCGTGTGTTGAATTTTATTGGATGACTTACAGACTTTCAGAAAGGATCTGATTTCTACAGAATATTTATCTATGTCTTTATTGGCTTCATCACTATTATATTAGGTTAGATATAAGGAAGAAGTTCTTTAGTGTGAGGGTGGTGAGGCTTCCTTGGTTGCCCAAGGAAGTTGTGAATGCTCCATCCCCGCCAGTGTTCAAGGCCAGGTTGGACAGAGCCTTGGGTGACATGGTTTAGTGCAAGGTGTCCCTGCCCATGGCAGGGGGGTTGGAACTAGATGATCTTAAGGTCCTTTCCAACCCTAACTATTCTATGATTCTATGGGTCTGTATTCTAGGGGATTTTCCACGTGGATGAAGAAAAGTCCTTTATTACCTGAAACAAAGGAAACCTGTCCGTGTAAAAGCCATGGAGTGAAGGTATGTGTATATGGCTCAGCTCAGTGTCATGCAGAGATACTGAAAGCCACCCTAGATAGTCTTGCTGGCTTATGGGAAGCATTATAGCTGTATTAATACAGAACTCCACGCAAACTCATATCGTTTGCTTCTCAGCTGAGTTTATTAGCCTGTAGAAAGTGTTGTACTGATGCAAAGAGTATTTTGGTGGTTCCACAGTAACTTATTTAGACTCCACTTGGCCTTTTTGGGGCATCACATCCTATTAAGCAGACTTTCCAAAAGTGGCTGGAAGGAAGAAAACACTTGTGAGAGATGACTCACCCAATGTAGGTTGAATTCACTGCATTGCTATGGAAGATGTCAACCAGTGGGAATGCCAAGTGCAATTATTTATTGTTGATCCTGATCTTAGAAATTATCTTCCAAGAGACAGGCAGACTAATGTACAGTGAGGAGGAGGAAAGTGTTTCTAGTGTGGTTGAATAGGTTAGCCGCAGGCCTAGTGATCTGACCTAAGGCACTTGAGCTGAAGTTTTCAAATGCTTCTGCCTTCCCACTTGTGCACTTTAACACAGTAAAAACCAAGTTCTTCCAAAGCACATATGAATCTGACCCCAAACTATGTCTGAGATTTTAAAATAAAGGTTTAGAGCTTCCTAGAATATATGTAGAATGAATGCTATGTACCATAACTCACACCATTTTGTGGTAATTTTTACTGTTCTGAGGGCAGTCTCCCTGTATCATGCAGCTTATGATTTCCATTAATAACAAAAGATTTTTCATTTTACTTTTGCAAGTGGATGGCTGTTTTATCTGTGCAATGAAAACTGCAATTTCAATTTAAATATTTACCTCCTTTACCAACAGCCAGGAATTTTGGTCACCACATGTGTCTGGATTCCTTTACATTATCCTAACACACACGTGATTGTTAAACTAAACTTTGACAATGAAATTAGTGTCATGGATAAAAAAAATAAGAGCTTAAGTCTCTAGGTGCACCTGTTTACAGCAACTAGGCAGACTCAGTCAGAGTGTGAGTGTGTGTCAGTCTGCTGTTGCAGCTGTTCCATTACCATAAAAAAACATGGTATTTATTAAGTTTTAAGCCTTTCTGAACTCCATAACTCTGGTTTACAAAGGGAGGCTGTAATGCTATGTCTGGACTGTGATAATAGTTCAGCTAAAGATCCAGCATGTGACTCCTAATGACAGCATTAAGTCTATTGGAAGGAACTATATCAAACTATATGCAGTAAAGCAGACAGCAAATATGAACCATGAAGAATTAATGATTAACTACTCACTGCATGCTTCACTGGGAACAGCACTGCCATTGAAGGAGTCTGCAAACTCTGTGGACGAAGTTAACTCACAAACTGGAATTACACAACAAAGTAAAAATCACAAATGCACTGCTTAAACTTTGGGTGCATGTTTTTTACTGTAAGAAAGTTATTTTCTTTGCAAATAAATGTCAGGTCTTGTTCATGTCCCCAGCCTTGCAGGTGTTTCTATATAGACGAATGTGGTTTAAGCCCTGCTGTAGCTGAACCCAGGACAATGAGACACCCCGTACCTTCAAAAGACTGCCCCCCCCCCTGAATTTAATGGCAGTCCTAGGCATGTGCACATGGATTCAGCTAAGGTGTAGGAGTCCTAGTTATGACAAACAACCAAACTCTTAGACGTTGTATTACGTCTTCATTATTCTTTAAAGACTGCTTGTGGTTTTTCTTTTTCTTAGAGAAAGTTGTGTGAGATTACACTCATTAACCTTTGTGCATTCTGTAATTTCAGCAACCCATAACATTTGAAAGCTGACTTTGGAGGTGCTGCCTTGTAAATTACCTCAATGTTAACATCCACATCATTGAGAGAACTGGCTGGAAACCCTAGAGAGCCCAATGCCATGGCTACTAACAGGCTGTGAAGATGACGTCCGTTTCCTTCCATTCCTGGCAGCAAGGAATTGCTGCCTTGCAACTCTCTCCTACTTTTGTGCAAGGTACAACTCTTGGCTCCTGCTGCCCTGGGAATCCAGTGGGAGCTGAAAATAGTGGGCAGGAGCACCTGCCTCTCCCAGAGATGAAATCCTGCTGCCAGCTGGGGTACTGTGGGTCACCATTGTTCATGTAAACAGCTTAAGAGCCAGCCTGCTCTGCTGCACCGCAGGGTAGTGGGGCACTGGGGCTGCCTGACCTGGGAGGTTCCGGACCTGCACATGCCCCAGGATTTCAGCTGCAGCTGAAAATCCTGACCTGCCTCTCCACCCTGAGCACCAGGGATGCACAAGTGAGGGGCTACGCTGTACGAAGGCCTTTCTGCAATCAATGGAGGAAAGCAGACAACCCCAAAGGTCATTCCAGCCTGCCTCAGATTTAAATCACTAACTGTAGAAGACTGCGTTAACAGCGTGAAATGATGACGCTCAACCCTTAAGGCTTGCTGGAAGTGCATGGTTGTTTACCTAAGTCAAGTGCCAAGTACAGAAATTATGTTTATGCCAATACAGTTCTATTTATGGCACTTCTATTTATCTTGCAATCGTGAATGGGCCTAATGAAAATGAGGATGAGCTCCAGCATATTGAGGAAAGTAGGTTATGATGTTCTCTTCCTTAAACTACAGAAAATTTTCAGTGTTAAACAAGAAGTACTTAATGGTTTGGGTCAGTATTTTGGCCCAGTGTGGTGCAACTCTTGATTGCTCCACCTCCTGGCACTGTATCCCATCACTTTATAACCAGCACAGTGCACGCTGATTCCATTTCTATTCTTGCAATGGCTCTTACATTTATTTTCTGCTGCTAGATCAGTGGAAATTTGAAGGAATCTGAATTTATTCTGTCTTATGACAGGTAGGAACAGCTTAACATCCTGTGGTGGGCTGACCTTGGTCAGCTGCCAGATGTCCACTCAGTCGCTCTCTCACTCCTCCTCAACAGGGCAGGAGGGATAAGATAGGATGGAAAGCTCATGGACTGAGATTAGGACAGGGAGATCACTCACCAAGTGTGTTCACTGTTACAGGCAAAATGTAAATTTAGTCACATAGGAACTCTCTTGCCTATTTTATTCAACCAAAAGTCAGGTCTCTAGTGTGCAGTTACTGATGAGGGTCCCTCTATGGTCAGTTGAAAGAGACTGGCACTCTCAGATGCACATTCAGTATGTCCTAAACTACGGGTGGATGTGTGGGCTAGACATACCTTCAGCAGGCTTATCCCTCTCCTCTGGCTATGGAGGTAGACAAGACATTATTTCCTTCTTTCTCTTTCCTGGGCTACTGGGTGTCTACTCTAAACCAAGATTGTTCTCTGCCAGAGAAGAAACAGCCTTTCCTACTTGACAAGCTGATTTTAGTGCTCTGTGGACCAAACAGCTTCTAGAATTTCACTATCATGGCAGTCCAGCATCTCATTATGAAGATATCACAGCCCAGTATCACAGCAGGACTTTATGAAGTTTCATGCAAGTTTTGGAGTCTTTGGGTCTTGGATATGTACATGCGTGTGTGTGTGTGTGTATGCATACAAAAGGGTTCATGTGTGTGTGTTTGTGTATGTGCATACACTGCTGAAGGGAAGAGGCTAGAGAGTAGGTTTGAGTGCAAGACCTGTGGTCATCCAGCCTGGTCATCAGATAGCTTTCTGGCTCTGTTTTGGACCACTCCAATCCAAGAGAAATCTTCTCAGGAGGGCCCAAGCCAGTTGGTGCCAAATGACTTTTGATTTAGCTGCATGGACACAGCTATTACCTATGCTATAGCAACATTAGATTACTGTGTGTTGAATGGGCCCGAGGCACAAATAAAGTATTGGGTTTCAAGGAAGAAGTCAGGAAGTGTTTTTAAAAATAAAGATGTGGAATGATGACTTTATGGGAGAGCTCCAATTTCTTAAACAAAGGCATGTGGAGCCATTTGAGATGCCCTGAGGTACCAAACATGTCCACTCAGTGCTGGGAAACACAGCACAGAGCCTATGGGGGATTTGCTTCTGGCGTGGAAGCCAGGCACCCATTGGGCTACCCTGTGGTTGCCTACAGTCACAATAGGGCCGTAGGTTCAGGCAACTGTATCATACACTTTTACTCATTAATAACAGGTTTACATATTTTCTTTAAGGAACAGATTTCAGAATCTGTTTTTTCTTTTCTTCTTTTTCTATACAGCTCTTTAGGGAATGATGATATCCTTACTGAAAATAAATAGCATTTTATGTTGAGAGTAGACATTAGTTTCAGTATTATTTATCCCAGTGACAACTCTGCTGATGAATGTGAGAATGGCAAAACCAGGCCAAAAATGAGAAAGGGGAACTGTTCCTAATACTCACCATTAATTAGCCGATTTTTTTTCTTTTTAATTTGGAAAGGAATTTCTTTTTCTTTTTCTTCTTTTTTTTTTTTTTTTTTAAGGATTTGAAATTAGCTAAACCTTTCTTCAACCTGCTTTTTAAATTAACCATTGCTTTGTATTTTCCAGTTTTATAAATTTAAAAAAAAAAATCCTCTGTACATTACAAAACCACATTTTCTTTTAATGTAGTGGCTGCTTTCCAAAGCAGGAAGTTAAGAAAATAAAGCAACTTTATAGCCAGAGTAAGATAAATAGTACTGTCCTAAGCGACAACACTATTTATACTCTCTTTGTATTTGTGTTTCCTATTGTGTCCTCATCCCCATTCCACTGGCTGTAGTTAAAATCATAGCTTCTGAAGTAATTTTACATTTCCTTTCCAGTGATAGTGTTGTTTTGCCCCCTACAGAAATTATAATGGTGTTGTTGCTAGCTGTAAAGGACAGCTAACACTTTAATATGTGCAATTTAAACCTGCTCTTTGTAGCTGGGTCATTATCATGAAATAGGTGATGGTTTCACAAATGTCTTATCATGAGTGGGGTCTTGATGCTGCATATATTCTAACAATTAGAGTGCTGTGTAAAAATACCCATCTTTCTGAATGTGGGTCCTCTCCTCAGAAAAAAGGGAGGTGACCTGGGTTTCAGCTGATTGGAGTCACATAGCATTTACATTGGCTTTGTGTTGAATCTCTATAGAGAAATATATGCTTAGGGTGCTTGGTTTGTCTTCTGGAGCTCTTCATAGGCACGTATGCCTTTTTACTGAAAGTAGAGGGACATTTATCATTTATCAGGACTGTATTTCTCCCTTATGGTGATACACGTCACATGTAGACACATATCCTTTAGATCTAGGTTCTTGAACTAGCCACCCTAGACCTGGACATAGGCCATTATATAACAGTGTCATCTTCACCCACTTAGCAAAGAAACACCTGGAAAAAATCCTGGCTCATGGACTCCAAGTAGCTGGGATCAGATAAAGGACAAAGAGAGGAAACATTTCAGGGACACCCTAGTCCATGGTGGCTGTGTCTAAGCAGCAAAATACATTTGTTCCAGCTGATGCAAAATATCTGCGTCGCTGTAGCCAGGGCTGTAGCAAACAGTGGTGTTGGGGAAGAAGCTGTGGACGGGCTGGTGGGCTGGTGGGCTTGGTCCCTGAGTTGTGTCTCCCTGGGATGGCTCACAAGTCTGGTGTCACAGAGACCAGTTGCTGCATTTCAAAAGAAAGCCAGGGAGCTAATTAGTGTTTATGAATTAGCTCAGGGACACTAGATAATCAGAGATGTATTGGGGGGTGCCAAGATATCTGTCAGTGTAAGAATAACTATTATTTCCTAAATTATTTCCCTGTCTAAGGTATTTTCCCTGTGCTGCCTGTGGTGGAGTCCTCCTGAGACACCTGTCCTGCACTGACTAACTAGATTAAGCCTAACAGAGAGTCTGGGTTTAACTGTAGGTGCATTTTAGACACCATAGTCCTTTAATTAATCTAATGATGAGGGCATTCATAACTTCATGCATGGTAGGAACTTCATGGGATGAAACCCATTAATACAAAACGCACTCATAAAAAACAGCAACCAGGATTATCTTGCTATCATAAACTTGTATTTTTGGTGAGTTCAGAGTCACTGTAAGGAAATGTAAAAAACAATCTGAAACAATGCAGTGTTAATTGGCAAGGCTTTTTCAGGATGAATAAATGTTCTTTCATACAAATCCAAACAGTGCCAGGCACAGTGGAGGCTGATCCCTATTTAGGAACTACAGGAAATATAGGAAAACTGCACAGTCTGAGGCTGCCTTGACATACTCCTTCGAAGGTGAAATAGATGTGGCAAAGTTAAATTGCTCAGAATACTGGAGCTCCAGTGAGAAAAAGCACTGCCCAGTGTTGAACAACATAAAGAAATGCTGATATAAAACAGTGAAACATACCTTTATCCATCCCTCCTCTAAAGCCAGTGACTGGTTTGAGTGATGCTCAGTCATACCTAGAGCTTTTCCAAACCGGTGATGTACGTAAGAGCTGTCTGGCAGATGTGGAGTAATCCAAGGCAAATGCAGGACATGCTGGACGGGCTGCACGTGCAGCACAAGAGGCAGTGCTTGGGCTGCCTGTCTGCTGCTGCTCCCAGGAGGTGCTAGGTGAAGGTGGGAGGCCAGACAGGGCACCTCGGAAGAGACAGGACCAAGCTGTCATATGGCTGGTGACCCCAGATACAAAGCTTTTGACCTGTGTCAGGGCTACCAGACATCCAAAAGTCACAAAACAAAACTAGGAATGTATCAAAATATGCTTAGAGGGAGCTTCTCAGCAGAAAGGGGAGGCGGGTGACATTGGCAAAAATTTGGAAAAGCTCGCTACGTGCTAGAGTGCCTGCAGACAGTGACATGAAACAGATCTCAACTCTTCTCAGTGTTTTTTGAAGCAAGAACAGTTCTTTTTTAAACATCGTTAGTTTTTGTGAGCTTATAAATGTTAAAATGTGATCAAAGTAACAGTTTGTTCGCTAATAATATGCTCTAGAACTGAGCAGTGATTCCTAATTGAGAAATGGGTAGTACTCAGCCTGGCTTTCTGATTGGCTTTAGAGAGCTTGAATGCATGGCCTTATTTCACTGCAAAGCCCTGGCAGACTTTGCACATTAAAATTCTAAACTGTCTAAGTAGGTGTGAAACTAATTTTGTGTTTATTTTTTAAAAACCACCTGTGATCATTTAGGGCCATCCACTTCACGTTGGGAGGCCCTTACCTAGCTGCAGGTGGGCCCTAGGAGACAATAAAGCCCACCTCAGAGAGGATAATTTCTTGAATATCATAACCTGAATATTTATAGCTTCTGGAATCTTTGTACCTAGTTATCCATGTTTCCAGCCACAACTTTTCTTAATAAGAAGGGCTTTGAAAAACTTGCTAAATCTGGACATAAAAGGAAACAGAAGTTTCCCTAGTGCAGTGGAATTTTTTAAAAGTCATATAGTAACTTTATTGATGAAACAAGGAAGAAAGCACTTTTCCACCAGACTTTGCAGGGCTTATTTACAAAACACAAGATTTTTTCATTAATTTGTAGTCAGGGCAAAGTCATGACAGGGTTTCCTGCAGAGTGAGGACGCTTATGTGCCTAGTCATTTCATCCATGGCTTATCTTATTCCTTTGCTTTTGGTGTTTTAATATGTTTATGAGAGACAAACCTGGGGGGAAAAGAAGTACTTTGAAAAAGAGATGAAAGCTCTCAGAAACATTTTGGCATTTTAAAGTTTTATTTAATGTGAAAATGCATGCCACATCCTGTTTACAAAATGCAAAAATGTTTGCAAATCACCTGTGCATCTGTAATTCATATCTTGACTGACTGCTTTGCAGTTCACTTAGTCACTGACAGAGACAAGCTCCAAGTCACCAAAACTGGTAAGTGAAGTCCAGAGAGCATGGAAATCATGCTGGCTGACTGGGGTTCCCCCTCAGATTCAGACATCTGATTTAGGGTATCTAAATAAAAGTGTCTGCAGTAAACTAGAGAGCTAAGCCTCTTTTCCTGTCAGTGGAGAAGTGAAGAGCTAAGGCAGGATTTAGTTAGCTAAGTGTGGGCATCTGGTGTAATGAGAGATGCCCAAGTGTCTCTCACCAGGTTTCTTCTGGTGCCTCAGAGATGTTCCGTTCACCTGTAGGTAAGTCCTGTGCCTATCATGCCTGTCAGGCCCATGTGGGTGACCTGGGTATCGCTATCTCAAGTGACACAAATAGGTTAGGCAGCAGAAATGCACTTTTAACTGTTTGAATCCAGAACTGCACCCTCGCCTCAGTGCACTGCAGTGTGCACACAGTATGTGATCTTTGCTTCTGCTACTGTGTATGCTTCTCTGTATTATTTTTGAGTGCTGCTGTTCCATGATTTCTGAGAGGTCAGACCCCTGGCTTTGCTGTCTTTCCCACCACCTATGTAATGGTTGCATGTAGCTCTGGGAAATCAGAAACTATGGCTTTAATAACAGTGTCTTGAATAGACATACTGAGACAGCATATTAATGGTTAACATGTAGTTAGATTAATCCAGAAGCATAAACATACACATACATATGACACATCTACTGTATTGAAGGATGATAACTAATTTTATTCTTAGTAATTTATTATTCAGACTCCAAAGACCTGAAGATGAAGGGACAGCCAAGACATAGGTGCTGTAGTATTCCCCTCTTGGCATAAATGACAATAGAACTATAGGTAAGAGTGCAGATAAAAATCACTGCCACTAAATAAATTTTCAGCAACCGAGTCAGATTTTCTAAGATCCTTCAGCCAACAGCAACTTCATTATCCTCTGCAGGGTTGGTAGGATGAAAAGTGCTTTTGCAAATGTGGCCCTTCTTTCTCAGAGGTACAAAAAGATCCTGCCACCACCAAAAGGGATGACTTTAGCTGCTGAATGAGGTTTCAAATTTAGTGCTAGCAGGCTATAAATCACCTAGGGAAGCTGTAATGTCTTACTGTGAATGATGAGAGTTAGGAATGGTAGCAGTTCTGTGGAAGTGTTATTACTATGTATGCTTAATACACTACTACCTTGTTTATATTTATACTACTATGTATGCTTTGTTATTACTACATTTGTAAGTGTAGGGACTAAAAGCTAAAGCATCATTTTCCCACTACATACTGTCCCTCTGAATCAGGAGCAACGACTGTAAATTTGTAAAAAGAGTGAGTCAGCAATGCCATGCTCTGTCCTGTGAGTAAACAACTGCTCTGGAGACTGTCTACCATCAGTTTGACAGCTTTTACCATAAGGTATTAAAAACCAAGAAACTGCTCTTTCAAACCATGAGGATTTTTTCATGGAAGGTAAATCTTGCAAATAACAGACCATGAGCCAGATCCTGCTGCCTTTATATCCAGAAGGAGGAGGCTTTCATTCTTTAATTGAGTGGTCCGAGTCCTTTTTTTCCGCAGTGTTGGAAAAATAAAATAAAAAGGCTGATTGATTATAACAACAAGCTGAACACCAGATGTTTTATGAATATATGGCTTCCCCAGCCCACACCCATGTGCATGTAAGAGAAAAAGAAAAACAAAAGACTGTTTATAATTGTCAGAATATTAAAACCTTTGCTTACTCAATGTTCTTTCTTTGCTGGCCTGTTCATGCAGCCAAAAAATTCATTTATGACATAGACCATTCATTGCTTGAGTTTTGCTTCCCAAACTTGGTAGAAGTATTTCATGGCCATAGTCAGATGTCTTTCTTTATGTAAATTTTGATAATTTGGAGGCTATCTTTAAACCAATTCCTGAAACCACAGGCCATAATAACTCACTTGGTTTCATGTGCTCTGCTCAGTCCCATCAAGACAAATTGCTGGGTTTGGTGTCGTTTGCCAAAAGAGAGGAACATTCCCTTCTCCTGTTACATAACACTTGAGCGGGAGAGACAGGAACCAAGGCTTGCTGACTACCAGGTATTCTGCAGCTTTGGGGCTTTCTGCTACACTTTAGATTATCTTTTATGGAAATCCAGATACTGTTCTCCTACAGATTTGTGAATGCAGCTATTACTTGTGCATCAGCCTTTCCCTGGAAGAAAGGCTGTGGACCAAAGCTTTCCTGCTGTACCCATACAAACATTTCTGTTTGCTTTTAAAGGATTTTTTGTTTCAGCAATGCAAGAGTTGATCCAAGAACATATTAAAAGAAGAGTAAAAATAAGTCCATCGTACCATTTTATAGTTTCTATAAAAATCTAAAGTTGTTTTTCCAGAGTTGTCAAAGACCAAAAACCTTCTCAGGATTCATTACTATCTTTAACTCCTTGGATGACAAGACATGGAAAGTGATTTTTTAATGGCATTACTGGTTTTGTTGGTTTATTGTTTCACATCATTTGACAGTGTTCCAAAACACACTTCAGCCTTCACAGGTTGGTTTGAGTCTGGTGCAGACACATTTTAAAGACAGACAGTAAAACAAGAAAGTACGCACTAGTGGGAAACAATAACCTCCCTGCACAAGGCTACCGTTAGCTTGAATTGAGATCCTGAACTGCTTGAATCCATGCTTTGAATGTGCTACACTTTGCTACACTTCACTACACTTCAATGTAACTGAAATAAGAAATGACACGACTGCCTTGTTTAAACTGTGAGATGGCTAAAAAAGTGTCACATAAAATCCCCTGCTTTTCTGTTTCAACTTGTGCTCAGCTGTTTTTATAATCTCTATATTTAAATTGAGATAAGTCCCTTAGTATTTTCCCTAACTTAAATATATACACATACGTGAGTGAGCTTAGCTTGGTTTCTGAGAGGAATGAGGCTTAGGCCATCATGTCGTGAAGAGTATATCCATATGTCTTGCTCGTTCCTCGTCTGCAATAACTTTTGAACTAGTTGCTATGTGACAACCAAAACTAACAATCAGAAGCTCCCAGAAACCCTGACTCCTACACATTTTGTGGAAACTGATGGCTGCAGAGGCAAGAGAGACCCAAATAAGGGCTGCTACTGAGGGAAGACCCAGTACAATCCAGCTCTGCAACATCTGAAGGGATTGCAGGTGACCAGTGTGGACACAGTGCTGACTGAAGGACAGCACATGTTGCTGCTTTCCTGACCAAAGGGGTGAGGGACATGGAAGGTGTTGCAGGGGACTGTGGAGGTGCACATGGAATGAGAGCACATGTGGCCACAAAGCTAGTTCCTCCCACATAACTATTTTTATGTCTATCTGTACATATAAAGCATGATTCAAAATCTGAATAGGTTTTATACATACTTCTGAGAGTAGTGAGAACTAATCTCTCCTGGTATCAAGCTGATAATGGCCAGCTGAGGATCTTGGGGTTTCCTTAGGTAGTATTCAGCAAAAGAAGGAGAAAAAAGGAAAAGAGAGGATTCAGATCATAGACGAGTTATTTCTGGGACGTACTTATTTTGTTATTCTACTTGACTTCCTAGACCAGACTCCAAGTCTTCCTTTTAATGGACAGATAAGCAGTATTTTTCTGGTGCAGATATTCTGTCAGCACACTTATTCTCAGTAAGACCATCAAATAGACCATAAATTTCCTCTTTAATCTGTAAGCAGAAATGTCTGATAATACATAAATATTTATCACTTTTCTACTTAAAATAGAAGCACCAGAATTGTCTTTTATAAACAAGATTTTAGAATCCCTGATACTAAAAAGCTAAAAAGGTACACCAGGTTATGCTGTAGTGTAGAGAAAATACAGTGTATTTTTAGCACTTTTAATAATGGTTTTGCTTTCTTGTTGAAATTTCATTTCCATTCAAGAACAGGTCACTGGAAGATTATGAGAACCAAACTTAGCACATTGAATTTTAGTGTAAGGCTTGTGAGAATCCTGATTATCCCTAGTAATAAATGGAAATTAATCTCCTCTAGTATTTCTTCAGTGTTTTCTCCCCTAACATGCAGTCATTGATTGAAAAAAAAATCCTTGTGAACTAAGGTGTGGATTAATTTTGAGCACCTGATGGCAGTGCACATTGTCTTTCTATAAAGCTCAGTATTATACAAATTAAAAATATTTATAATGATCTGTAATATTATCACTGAAAATGAGATTCAAAGGTTTCAGCAGCTGACATATGCTAGGTGGTTAGCACAGGCCCAATTCTTCAGTAACATCTCTGCCAGAAGTTACCATCTGGGTTCTTTTTTGATCGTTTATTTAACTGTGCTTCAACCCAAACCTTTGCAAGTATCTTGCTTAAAGTAATAAGAAAATAGCTTAGACTGGGA
>NW_009912583.1:0-10147 GCF_000696875.1 Nestor notabilis | reverse complement strand
TCCCTACAGGCTCTATGTATCTTTCTTTGAAGAAAGTGAAACACCTGCAAAATGTGGTTAAACATTGTGCTGGTTATGCCACCCTTTTTGTCCAGGAAAGGGTCATTAGCAGCTGTGTCTGCATCACTGGCACCTCTGTGGGTCTGCACAGTCCCTGGGAGCAGAGACGCTGCAACCAGCCCCAGGAGGCCCATGGGACAGTGCTTCCCCAGGCAGCTTCAAGAAGCAGGGCAGGAGGCTCAGCACATCATAGTACATCCCACTCACAGATGACACTGATGAGAGCCCTTCTCAATGAACTACCACTGAGGAGGAAAGAGCATGAAGGGTTCAGTCATGTGATATTTCGGAGTAGAGCTGATGTGCATTCAGATACTTCTGATATCAATTCCAGCTGTTCATGAAGCTGCTTCTAAAATCTCCACAAAACCATTACTCTTTGCTCAAAATCCTCAAACCTCCTCACGTATCAAGCACTTAGTACTTACAAGAGTCTATGTCTCATTTTCCCTTGTGTAAAGAAAAGTCTTAGAGTTCTGCCATGTGTTGTGGGTGTTAAGGCATTATTGCAGTGGAGCTCCTATGGTTGTAGGGAGCAAGTGCTCTGAATGTGTATTGCAGCCTGTGTTTTCCGCTTGCTTGCTGCAACCTTAGATCAGAAGCTCTCCTTTACAAAGGGTTACATTTCCAGATTTTATACCTGATTTCATCTGAACTTACACTGAAATATACCAAAATTCCTAAACATTTCAATTTGTCTGTGTAAAATGCTGCTCTCAGTAACTAAATGTGGATTTAGAGAGCCTGCAACATCTCAAAAACTGGAACTACTCAATTGACCATGATCTAAAAATACTCTATGTGGCATTTCAGTTAGTTGTATCAAGACTGAGCAGTGGACAATGTAACTCTGAATAGCTGAGATTTATTTATTTTTTTAAGTGAAGAATGGAAAATACATGAAATATCAGACAGTTTGGCAGTTAAAGCAGACAGAAGACAGAAAGAGGAATTGTGATATAATAAATATATGAGGGGAAGAAATAATTCTTTCTGTACTTTTTCCACACACAGGAACACTTAGATACAACTTCCTTTATTTAAATGCACCTATGTCAAATGCATGAGGAACCTGGTAATAGCATTAATATTAACAAAAGTTGGAATTTGGTAGCCTAAAATATGCACACTGTGATCTTAGATTTACTTTACACAAAACAGATAGTATCAACCAAAGATAATCCCTGTCACAGAATAGAGACAGTGTTTCTCATTCAGATACAGAACTCTGCTATATATAGCCTACTTTATAATAAACTTTATTCTTCAGAGATTAAATTATTTAGTTCCTTATGAGTGTGGTCCAAGCCAAAAGCACCTTTCAAAGCTGATAATTTTCATTAGGATGGATTTCACTATTCTCAGTTTCTAACTTGGTAGGGTAATGAGAAAATTATTTTGATTCCATTCATTAGACGAAAAGAAAAAAGAAGAATAACAAAGCACTTAAAGCACAGCCTTTTTGGGAGCTTGTCCTATGACACTTTGCTTTTGAGAGCCACAGTGTAGAGTGGCCACATTCTCTTCCATGCAAAAGCCCATTGGGGTGCTCACTTTTTGTGTGGTGAACGAGAGCTCAGGGCAACCAAGAGACATGAGTGAAATTGCACGAGCAGTGCCTGAATGGAAGAAATCTCCATTGCTCCTCTGAAAGCTGAGCTGCCAATCAGTCAAAGTGGAAAAAATCGTAAGGATCAGAGGGAGAATAGTTTATTCCCCTTTAGATCCAAATTATATTGATAAGTGTATTAGGTGGTGGTAAAGGAGGGAAACATGCATTCTAATCACTTTGCATCTAGCTTATCAGATCTGGGTTCTGGGTCAGGGCTTTTCACTAGGGATTTGAATTCTAGCAGCTAAATAATAAGGTCCTTGAGAGAGGCCTTATTTTTCTGTCCTACTGAAATCAGTGCACTTGAATAAATATAGATTGCGTGAAGAAAAAGCCTAGAGTTTTATAGTGGGGATACTCGGGAAAGGCCACTCTTTGACTCCAGTCCTGGTGTCTCCCATGTGTCATGCGAAGCACTACAGCTTTCTACAACTTTTGCTAGGCTGGTTATGTGCTCTGGAGTGGGGAAGATTTGAATGTTTGCTTCTTGTATTGGATAATATTATCCTAAGCAATAAGACATATGCCTCCTCTGAGATGTGAATTGTTCCAGATCTCCTTCATAAATGTAGCCCTTCTTTACCAGGTTTTTTTGGTTGGTTGGTTGTTTTTTTTTTCTTCCCCTAGAAAGACTTAGATGAGCCAATTTGTAATTTTTGAATATTTTCCTCTTTTTCTGTGCCAACCCAAATTTGCCAAATCTGATTCACATTGGAGAACCTCTTCCAGTTCAAATTGCTTCCCCCCAGAAAACAATTTATTTATTGAAAATAACTCAATTGGCCATCCTATGGTACAGCATTCCTGGCTATGTTATAGGAGAGCAACATATTCTCCTCAGTGCCTGGGGTCTTTGTTCAGTGCATTTTCTGAGGCAAGCTTGGCAGATTAATTCCATGTTAACCAAAGAGTGTGATTAGAGGGCCAAACACAGAGAAATATTAATTTTCCATCTACATAAGCCGCTGAAGTGAGGTGTGTGAGCAAGCTGGAATTTTCTAACCCTACAGGGCAGAAGTGTGAAGGGAGAGATTCAGCCAGGCAGCAGCATAAGCTGCCAAGTGTTCGGACAGGAGTAAGGGAGGAATCTCTGGCTGCTAGTGCTGATTGTCCTGGAGCTACAGTTTGCTGATGGCATTGCCAGTCATTCTCACTTTTTTTAATGCACTGCTCTCCCATATGCCTTTATTTTTTCATTTATTTACCTATTTATTTATTTATTTTATGTATGATTTAAATCATTAGAAATTACTTCTGAGTAATTGGAGTACGGATTTTCGTGTTTAAACATTTCAATGTCAAGCCCCATAAGGTGGTATGGCCCAATGTTACTGCATCACTTTAGCTGACATTTACTTAATGTTAAATAACAACATTGTTTATGAGGGAATTTCTTCAAGGATGAGAAATGTGGAAAATTTCACATGCCAACGGAATGAATGAGTGATAAAAATGGTGTAACAAGTGTCTTTGTAGAGGCTTTTTCCTCCTGCATTTTAAAGCAATGCAGAATGTTCCCAGAATTTTGCTTAAAACAAAACAAAGGCCCCTGTTTCTTTTCAGCTTGAAACCACCTGATCCTCATCTAAACCTGGAAGGCTGACATTCTCTTTGTTCTCTGCTTCAATCAATTAAGTGTACGTGCACAGCTTTTTTGAATCTGCTTACTGCCTACTTATGACACCAGAAGGATGTTCCAAACTGGTGGTCACTGAATTATTTTACTTAAATCAAAACATTCTGTGGAAATCTAAATTTAACCATCTTTTCTTTCCCCAAGACTGATAATAAGCAGACTCATAAACTAAAGAGGTACAGTATCTCTTTCCAGTACTGTGTAAAGACAGAATCAGATCATATATTTAGGCTAGCTGGTAGAGGCCAAATTCAGTCCTCTGCTGCATTCTTTGGGATCATATTGAACTCAATGAGAACCACCTGCAGACAGAATTTGACCCCAAAATGAAAGCCTGGCCACAGATTTGATTTGAATTACTTGACTTAGAAGTGAGGTAGGGATTTTTTTTATTTTTTTTATTTTTTTTTTGCAGTATTTTTGGAATAGTTAGTAATAGTAAGGAAGGGACATTTCTCTATGAAAGAAAATATTTAGAAATACTTTTGGAAAATAGTGATGACCTGCTGTGCTATACCACCTTTTAAAATATGCGATTTTACTGAGGTATATCAGAGCCATTATGTTTGAGATAGCAGAGCTTTTTGGTGCCACATGACTTACAAATTCACCTGAGCAGCAGTTTACAAATGGTTTGAGTCTCGTTAAGAAACAGAAGACTGTCTGGTCTGCTTTGGTTTAAGCAAACCTGTGTACCCACCACACACTGTGGGTAAATTCCTGAGCTGGAAGGCATGGATGGGGAGCAGAAGGAAGCTTCTGTAATTCAATGGGAAATGGCGACCCACTACACCACTTAGACACACATAAGTCTACGGGGTAGAATGGGGTCCACCTAAGGGTACTGAGTGAGCTGATGGAAATGTTCACTGAGCCACTTTCAATCATTTATGAGCAGTCCTGGCTGACAGGGGAGGTCCTAGCTGGATGGAGGTTGCCAAATGTGATGCCCATCTACAAGAAGGGCCAGAAGAAGAATCTGGGGAACTCCAGCCCTGTCATTCTGACCTCAGAGCTGGGGAAGGTTATGGAACAAATCATCTTGAGTGCCATCACATGACACATGCAGGACAACCAAGTTATCAGGCCCAGTCAGCATGGGTTTATGAAAGGCAGGTCCTTCTTGACTAACCTCATCTCCTATGACAAGTTGACCTGCTTAGTGGAAGAGGGAAAGGCTGTGCGTATTGTCTACCTGGACTTTAGGAAGCCTTTTACACTGTTTCCTACAGCATTCTCCTAGAGAAACTGTCTCCTCATGGCTTGGATGGGTGTATCAAATGCTTGGTAAAAAACTGTCTAAGTGGCTGGGCCCAAAAAGCAGTTGTGAACGGAGCTAAATCCAGTTGGTGGCTGGTCACAAGTGGAGTTACCCAGGGCTCAGTATTGGGCCCAGGATTAGACTGGATATTAGGAAAATTTTTTCACTGAAAAAGTTGTCAAGCATCGGAACAGGCTGCCCAGGGAAGTGGTTGAGTCCCCATCCCTGGAGGTATTTAAAAGGCGTGTAGATGTGGCACTTAGGGTCATGGTTTAGTGGGGAATTTGGCAGTACTAGGTTGGACTCAATGATCATTTTCCAACCTAAATGATTCTATAATTCTATGCTTCTTATTTGATTTTAATGTCTTGTTAAATTACAAAACATGCAGGTTAAGGAATTTTTTTCTACCTTGTTTACTAGCAGATGATAATCCTTTAGTAGTAATAGTCTCCAAAAAAAGGAAAAGAGTATTTCTCACTGGCTTAAGCCTAATGTCCTTCTATTTGCTCTTCTGCTGCTAAGAGGATGTCTGGAAAATCTGGTCTAATGTTTCTTGAGTTTTCTTAGGTAATCATGGTAATAAGGAAAAATAAGCATTCTGTTATTTAATGTACACCTGACTATGTGCCTGTCAGCAAAGCAGCATGACTTCTGAGGTCAGAATATCTCCGGTTCATGTTCCTTCCAAATAATAGTCCAGTGGTGGCAGCAACGTCTAGTTGTTAGAAGCTAAAAGAAGTACCCTTGAAATATTTCAAATACTCTCATGTGCTTGAAAGTGAAACACTTATTTAATAAAAATGTAATCTTGAACAGTGGAAAGTGTGAGTGATTAAAACATGTACGCTAATCTTTTGAAATATAGTTTCTCTCTCCTTGTCTTTCTTTGTCCCCTTTGTAACCAGAAAAAAACCATGAGTAAATTGTACAAGCAGCTCAGAGATGTGTACTTAAAATTGAGTGATTGGATGCCAATGGTATTTTCAAGGACATGAGAGACATTGACTTAAATCAAGGACTGAAACCACTAGAACATGTTCTTAGGCATATTCTCTCTCTCCTTCGTCTCTGCTCCTTCAATTCCTCTTCTTCACTAAAAAAGTGTTTGATTAAATAGAAGAGCTCTCTTGCTTTTTGAACAGTTACCCATTTAGGGCCAGATCAGATATCTTTTCTGAGAATGAGTAATACCCTCTTCCACAAGAGTCCTTAAGAGTGCAACAGTACTAACAGCAGTGTACAGCTTTCCTTCAAAGTAACAGTATTCTGGCCATTAAAACACACACCTGCTATAAGGTCATCTATACAAGATGTTGCCATTACTTATTGCAAGTGTACAATTACCAAAGGTAGTTTGGACATCAACAGCAGTGTCACTGCAATAAAAAAGTGATAGCATGAGCTGACCAAGCTTTCCCAGGACCCTGAATGCAGGTGTGAATAATCTGACTGCACAGAAGCATGCATTCCAGAATGATACTGGTACTAAAGAGAACTCACTTTGGTACATTCCATAAGCAGGCAGACTTGTCCAACCTTCAATTTTGGTATGGTTTAGCCACACACACCCATTTTTTTCCCCCATGCAGACACTGGACTAGAAGTTGCAGTGTAAACTGACCTCAAAGCATGTATCTTGGCTACATCTGAGGCAAATTGCTCCAAACACCTTGTGAGTGAAGGTTCCAGGCTCCCAAAGCATTACCTGTGTTTGATTATCAATAAAAGGGTAGTTTTGCATTTCCAGGTTTGCAGCAATGCTATGATCTGATACAGAAGGTACTGGAACGAGTTTTGAGCAACAGAGTGGCAGCACCCAGAGGACTCTCTGGGGAATCTGGCTTCCTGAATTCAGGGCCAGCATAAAGATGATTTAGGTGTCCAACCATGGCACTCCTCAGTGGGGCTACTTCTTTGCTTGGGAGCTGCTTTTAAGCTCTAGCTCTCACCCTTGGTCTCTGCCTGAGCTATACTGCAACTGTGCCTGCGCCTGGTCTTTTATCTCCCCTGTTCGGACCTTGATTCTGATCCATTGTTTGGCCTTACACCTGGTTCAACACTATGGATTTGCAGAGCGATTAGCAGGCTCTCAGTTGATACTGATCACTGTTCCTGGACCTGGTTTGCCCTGCACGGGTGCTGTGAGGCTGTATCCTTTATCCGGCAGGCATTGCCGTGACCTGCAGCTCCCAGGCTGTATTCCCTCTCAGTTACAGCCTGTTCTTACTGCTCCTTGGCTTACAGCATGGGGTTCATCACACCCAGCTGTGGGCTTCAGCAGTACTTAACATCATGTCTGATCTTTGTATCTGAAGTTCATATTGCCTTTCGGACAAAAAGAGAAAAACAAATGCTTGTGGTACATCTGACCTATCTTATGTGGTTATTTTAAATGAAATAAGTTCTTCTCTGGAAGGACCTAATTATTGATTGAAAAATTAGTCTAGAAAAAGTCCATCCAACATAAGCATGCACATTATAGCTTTCGAAATTTGGACAGATGAGTCCCAGCTATGGCGTCTGTACCTCTCTCTGACCAGCTGTTGGTCAGATTATTTGTTTCCTACATTCTACTCTAAATGTTTAGGTTATTATACATTCTTCACTGACGCAAAAGTTGTTTCTTACTGTCTGGCTTTGTGGACCACATACAGCATAATACCCTACAACCTGGGTATTTGAATGCTACTATAATACAAATAATATTAATTTGAACATTATATCAAGTAAAAATGTACAAGCTCTCTGTGGCTAAAATTATACTGAAGTCAAAACCTAATCTCAGAAGAGCAATACAGCTTAGTAAAATGTGAACTAGCACCTCTCCTTCATTTGAGATATTGAAGCACTTTGTGCGTTCCTATCAAATTTGTCAAATCTATTTCCAGGCGGTTTGGGTTGACAGGGAAGGGCTTGGTTAGGGAACCAAAAAATCTGTGATTCAATGACTGGTAGCAATATCTATTAGCATCCTTTTCAATCTCTGTAAACTGTATATTCAAATTCCACAGTCTCCTCTGGGTCCAGCTAAACCAATTACTCTCCTAAGAGAAGACAAGATTAACATAATCACCACTGTGTCATCTCTGAGTTGACAATGCTCTTACTGTAGACCTAAATCTGAAGGTGGTATTGTCTATCTACATTTGTCAACACATCATCTCATTTGTGTTTATTGCATTTGGTGACATGGTGATTGATTGCTCGAGATATTCATTGAAAGATTAGTTCAGAATTTTTAAAAGTCAATTTGAAATGTTAATTCATAGCAAGAAGCATCCTAATTTTGGTAATTTCTAAGACTGTCACAGCTCCCATATATTTGAGATATGGGCAGCATCTTTTCCTTGACCATGCTTGCCTATCAAGGTGTGTTTGATTTTAAGCCCTTGTCCTGGAAGCTCATAGTTTTATATTCCAAACAATCTTTTCTTTGTTTTCATTCTTCTGAAATGTGAGAATGGATCCTAAAATCCCCTTTTGGCTACAAATGTGTCCAAAACTCAGCAAAACTGGGAGCCTGTGATGGTTTCTTTGCTTGCTAGTCATACTCAGCATGCAGGTATAATTTTGATTTTTGAAAGTTCTGTGCATGAATTAATGAGTTCATCTAAATTAGCGGAGAAAATAATTGGCAGAATTGCCTGCCTCTGGTTAGCCTGAGGGATGGGAATATGTGAATGGTCTCAAATCTGCATTTCCCACATGGCATCCCATTGCTGTGCCCACTTGAGTCAAAGGGCAAGAAGCAAGTACTCCTTTGAAGTACTACCTTAAACAAGAGATAAGGAATAGTAAACTTAACTGAAGCCTAACTGATGGCAAACAATTCTGTCTTCCCATGCACAGTAAGCAATTGCCTAAACTGTCTTTCAACCTGTATAATGTAATCATGACAGCAATCGACCAAGCCCAGTCTCTTTTTTGCTCTTCCTATGTTATTCTTTTACTTCAGCAGATCTTCCCTATAAAGCTGAGTGATAAGATTTTTCAATTGCATCCATATTTCAGAAGAAACAGTGCACAAGGTAATGACAAGTTTCATCATCATAGCGGTGGCTGTAAACAGTTTCCAAGCTTCCTGTTCCTGAATGATATTGCAGTGGTTTCCTGCAATTACACAATGTATTGTCATGCAGATTAGCTACGGGTCACTGCATGGGGATAGGAAACTTCAGAGGTTTCTGTTGAACCTGTCAGGTTGGCAGATCTAACATAATGTTGGGATCCCCTCTAGCATTCCTCTCCATAATCCACGCATCTTGTTGCAGGCTTTCTCTGAGATGGGGGTGTAAAACAAGTTGTACTGTTCCTCTGAGGAAATGCCCTAAATGCCTGTTTTGTGAACAGGCATTCAGAGTCTGTGATTCCTTGATGGAAGATGACTGCAGGCCTGCAGAAAAGCAAGTTGAAGGAAACTCTAGGGATACAGAAATGTCTCTTTGGGGAAGACAGGAGAGTTTGAGATCCTTATGGGCTTGGTCTGTCTTCCTCTGAAAAAGGGAAATTACAAACATGCATGTACAGCTACTGTTCTGGGAATGAAAGGAGAAAGACAGGGAATGTGTGGCTTTTTCATTTAGGTGCCAATGACAAATCTGGGGAAGAGATGTGCTTTTTCATGCTCAGGAACTAGCATTTAACAGTGGTCTTTTTATGTATCTAAAGTGAGAGGAAATATCCAATAAACCAAAGACCTGAGGAAGAGACATCAGAAACAATCTGTAAGGTTAAGTTTAGTAAAGGTAAGCTGAGAAAAGGGTGAGGGCTAACATAAACAAGGAAGGAAGCAGTCACAGTCTGCCAGTCTGCCTGTCTGCGATTTAGAAAGTCTCATACATCCAAAATAAAGAACAATGTATTTGGACTACAGACCACATGCTGATACTATAATGCAAGCCATGTAGACTCAGAAGTCCAAATGCAGATTGTATTTAACATGAAAAAAGCCATGATTTAGAGATTTTATGAAAAAACTAAGCTTAAGAATTAAGCCTAGGCTTAGGAACAGACATGCCATGAGTCCTATCAGAAAGCACAGTAGTGTACTGTGGTAAGACTAGACAGTGTTTTACAGATCTAGAAAAGCTGCTTGTCCTCACTCACCCCTGCCCCTCACTGTGGTGCTTTCATATATATAATCAATTATATTGTGTAGTAAATGTGAGTGATTCCAAGGGATGTTAGCCATCTTTTGAGATGTTCTTTTTGGAGGATCTTAAAAATGTTTTCTCCTTTTTAAAGGGATCATCTCTGAGAAGAGTTTTTTTGCAATAGGCAAACTAATTGTCTATGCCAATATCAGCAACCATCTCTATTAAACTTCTCCCTGCTTTTCAGCGATACTGTGAGTTGCAGGTTTGATGGTATTGCAACTGTCTTCTTGAAGCCATATGGGGAGTCTAAAAAAACTACTAGAAAGGTAGAAAAAAAAAAATTAAAAAATGGGCAGGTCTGGGAATACTTTGGTTTCTCTTCCAACTCCTTTCACTTTAATCTTCTGCTGAAGGCAGGAGTTCCTGTCCAGGAACTCCAGGAAGCACACTGCTACCCTGGATTTGGAGAAGGCTGAGGT
>NW_009912582.1:14477-20352 GCF_000696875.1 Nestor notabilis | reverse complement strand
AACCCAAACCACTCTCTGATTCTATGATTCTGTGAAAAGATTTTCAATAGTTGTGACTTAAAGGTGTTCTGCGTTGGCTGAAGATCACTTCTTTTTAAAACACGTGACAACAGAAAACTATTTCAAGTTGCCTAAGAGATTTAGAAAAAAAAGCAAAGGATCTGATTTCATATTATTTCTGCACTGTTTAATCCGTTACACTGTTGGTAAACTTCTAATGTTTTGTATTTACCTGATTTCTGTCATCTTTCTAGTTTAAGGAAGCACGGTAAAATTCCAGCCTATAACTTTACAAGGATCAAGCAGAGATATTAGTTTAAGAGGCCCCCAGACCGGATTATTGTTTATACTTCACGTCCAAATAACTCCATGAGTTCAGGGAACTTGCTTGTCCATGCCAGTAGTGTAAAAGCTATCAGAATTTAGGCCACCAATTCTATTTGTTACAGTTGAGAGGCTGATCCAAACACATGGGATTTAAAAAAAAGTATCACTTCAGTAAAAGAATGAAGAGCTCAGAAAAATTCCTTCAGATCAGTGGCTTTATTGAAAGTTTTTATACATACTTGCATTACATCTGTTCATGTCTTTCTCAGTTTAGCTTACAAAGGTTAATTCATGCTGGTCTAACTTGGCCTGGGTTACCCTACTTATTTTTCCCTATTCAATTATTTGACATTCTTTCTCTGGCTCATTTGTACATGATTAGCACTATAGTCCTAGGTAACAATATGCCTTAATAATTTTTTGCTCAGTAGTTCATATAGAAATCAGTCTTTCTGTGCTTTACTTCTCACTAGCTATATCTTCATTTTTTAACCTTGTTTTCTAAGGAAATAAGGCTTGCTTTATCATGTTTGTCCATATGTTGAGCTCCTTCTAATAACTTTTTAATCTATTGGCTCTGAAAAAGAGGTTGGAATATGAAGGAGAAGTTACTATGAGTATTGTGAGGAAAAGTAAGAAATCAGGCAGAGGGAAGTCCAGAATTATTGGCCACACCAAAGGACGACCAGGCCCACATAACAGCAGGGAGCAAGCTGGCCCAGGGTACACCTGAAGCACTAGGTTACCCACCATAAATACTGTTACTTGCTCAGGTAAGGGTTCCACAGGGAAGAGTAATTGTGAGCTATGCAGTGTATTATTATTATTATAAGGAATTAGGACACAAATCCATAGGAAACCAGGTTTCATTAGTTATTCTCTTCAGAAACTGCACATTTTACAGTTTTACATCTTCGCAAACATGTTGCACAGAAACACACTATTCTGTCCCACTTCAGAAATCAAAACCCTGCTCTCCCTGCTTTTATGAGCAATCTCCTCTTCACAGCACAAGCACTCCAACTCCAATCCCGTACAATTTCTGTAAATAGCCTAATTATAAAAGAACTTTTATCTATTAAAAAGTGAGTATTTCAGGGTTTTTTGTTCATGATGTTGGCCTATTTTACAAACATAGCTCTAGTAATCCTAGTTTTCAGTTTCCACATCAACACTGATTTTGAACCGAGAATATTATTTTTCAAAAGAGAAGATCAGATATTCTCAAACATTCCAGGCTGTATTTGTGAGTCCATGTCTCCAAAGATTGGAGTGAAGTTGAGCTGCATTTCAAAGTATTTTATTACAGAAAGAAAGCTATCAGGCCTTCCTTTTTATTGAGACATCTCTAGAGTTAATTTTTTCTCCTTTAAGTATCTGGTGAACACAGTAAGACACAGCACTGGTTGTATGTCACAGCTCCAGGTATGAGCCTCTTCACTTCCTCTTGAAGCTCTCGCTTCCTTTCAAATATTTTCAAGCAATTTTCCAGTCCTTCTCAGTCCCGAGCCTTAGATACTTGAATAAACCCAGAATAGCAATCAATTATCTTGGGTGAGACTACTGATTTGTGTTTAAACAGTCCCCTAAAAAACTCTTCCTTCTCCTATTGTTAACCTTATCCATTTTGATATTATCCCTATATTTGGCGTATATAATTCTCTAGACAAAAAATTAAAATTCACATATATGTCAGACACTTTAAGTTAATGCAAATATAATTATAAAACTCTCAAGCAATAATCAAAAATTGTTGCCAAATATTTCAATTTTATTAAACCAAATCAGGAATTGCATGATGTGCCATTTGACAACGTTGAAAATCTTTACTGTAACTGAAGTGTGGTTGTCAAATATGTAATTTCTGATAGATGTATTGGCCTCACATTATAGAATATAACCATTTTACCCACCCCTCTCTCCGATATGGCATACACAAGCAAAACAATTTTTATGGCTCAATTTAGTTATTTGATCCAACAGTCTATATGACTAAAAAGCCAGACATGGGTTTACAAGGAGCAATATTAGTTTTCTTGTGCAGAAACATGAGAATTTTGCTAGTTATTTAGGGCTGGAACTTTGCATTTCAGAATATAGACGATGTAGGCATTAGTATTATCCTTATGGCTGACCATATGTGAGTTTTCTGTTATATCTATCTATATCTACATATATCTTATCAGCAATATACTGTTTTTGTTTTGAGTTACAACTATACGCAAGAACATCTGTCATATTGACAATGTTGTTACAAAGTCTCTAAAGCCTATAAGGATCCAGACCCAAACAGAATTATTTTGAGGATAGCTAGAGAGAGAGAGTATGAAGAAACACAACATTAATTATAAAGATTAGTATGCTCTGTGTTTTTCCTGTTTTCTTTTGGGAAAAGGATCAGGAAGCTGACATTATAGTATCATGATATTCCTGATAGTACAACATAACTGTGGCAGGTGGGCAATGCCTTTTCTGAGCCTCTTTGAACTTTTTAATAAAACACTAGTGGAAGACCTTCCCATTCACTAGAGAACAGCTAATAATCCACTAGTTTCGAAATCAAGCTGGCACTGGAAAGATTCTGTTCTCCATGTCAACAAGTGTTTCTGCATCACCTACATCAGGATTACTCTGACCAGCAAATGTGCCTCATCAAGAGGATTACTAATAAGCTCTCTTTGAAAGAACACACATGACCTAGCAACCCACAAACTGTGAAACTCTGGATTAGATTTCAAACTGTGGGGATAAATTTATATTACTCCGTGAATGACTCACCAGCCCAGAAACAAGCAATCTGCACGATCAGTTTAAACTAGCATCTGGAACAGTGTTTATTACCATACCTGTTTAATTATTTATGTAAACTCATGCTTTTGACAAATGAGTAAATTTGACACATTCTTGCATGAAGAAATATGAAATCAAAATTTAAATTTTCTCATTTAGGAAAATATTTATATTCTGGAAATGCTCCTTATTTTTCCTTAGTAGAGACTTTCCATCATGTCTTTTAGCAGTTTTTTCATTAATATGCTCACTAATACATTAATGGAAATCTATTGTTCACTGTGTTTCATCTTTTCATAATAATTCTGTATTGTATCATTTGTATTCACTTTGGTGAACACTCCTTTTGATCTGCACACAATAATGATTTTGTTACAAACAACAATGTATTATGAGACGTCAATATTCTGTCAGAATATTTAAATACTAATAGTTCAAAGTTGATCAAACCACACAGCAAAAAGGTTAATAAATGAGCAGTTGTAATACAGAGTTGGCAAAGCTATTAGAAAAATATGGTACTCATTAATGACCATCATATCAGATACTTCTAAGATGAATAATAACACGAGAATCTAGAAGTAGATAGTTAATTAACTATTAGAGCATAATTTGTGACTAAACATATTTTCAACAACACATTATTAAATAGATAGGGAAACTGACACTGCTTTTTCCACTTGTATTATTTATTTTCATCTATATCTCTCTTACCATCTCTGTTCTTTTTATTCATGATGTGCCTGTATTTGTTTTGGTCTCTGAGGATATGTTGTCCATATTTTGCAGGCTGTTCCTCACATCAAATATTTCCCCTCTGTTACATCTTTTCATTTCAAACACAGACTCAATTCTGTAGGTGTCTATGGTAAATGTGCAAACTCCAGAAAGCTGAGATTAATTTGAAGCTAGGCAAAAAGAGCTTCCTTTCATCCCTACTGTATGCAGTACCAGGATTATTATTATTATTAGAAATGGTCACCTTATAATACCTCCATGATAATCTATCTTTCTTTTTTTTTTTTTTAGTATCTGATAACTGCAAGCCAAAGAGATCATGCTTCAGTAAATGTGGGCTGCTAAGGAATCTGAAAGTCTGCTTTATCCTGAGGCGGAGCTTTCAAATTCTGATTTATTTTATTTCTTTAAGTGTAGTCTCTAAACAGATTCTGAGGTACAGTTTTTGTAGGAAAGTGAACAGTGCAGCATTAACCATTGTTTAAATTACACAGCACACAAACATGGTCTGGAGTTTTGGTAAGTAAATAATTGGAGAAAGATAAATAATATTATTTCTTAAGAGAGTTAAAACAGAGCTACAATCTTTCCAGGATCCAAACATAAATAAATGTTTCTATTGGGAAAACAAAGTGGTCTTTTTTGCTGTTACATTCATATCTGCACAGTTCAGAATTGTCTTCTCAAAGAGATGGGGCAGCATTTGGTGATAAAGTAAGCACAGTGTGATCCTTTCAACTTTAAAGCTGCTCTTGCTAACGTCATAGGCCAGAATTTTAAGAAGTTAGAGCTACCCTGACTAATCGCTCTCAATTCTCAAGTTGGCTGATATTAGACTGCCCATACAAAACCTTTAGCAGTTTTTGCTGGATCTCATTTTAAATGGCTTTTGCACTTACAAGGCAATTTGGATTTGTTCTAAGGTAAGAATGTTTGCAGTCAGGCCTCTGAACCTGCAAACTATTTTGTGCAGTTTGACCTTTTCATCTGCACATAGCCCTTCTGACTCCAGCAGTGACCATCTCCGGTGTCAGAGGCTGCTTACACACAGCAGCTCCTGAGATCAGAACCATTGCCATGCAGGAGATACAAAAGTACATAAAAAGCACAAAAAATCCACAGGTGTGAAATCACCAGTGGTTAGATGGATTCTCAGAAACCAAGGCACTCTCTGCTCTGGTGCATACTTTCCTACAGCTCCAACTGAGGTTTCAGCCTTGTAATATGGCACTGATAAATGGTCACAGGAGTTTGCTTTCTGCAAGGGAAGAAATGACTTGTGCTAAAAAAAACCCAAAAAACTTTTCTGGAAGCATTTCTGAATACGTTCAAAATGCTGCAGAATTTTCCATACTTTGTTTCACACTTGTCATGATATTCTTCCTGAGCCTGCTCCTGAACTGTTGCCTTTGGTCCAACACAATATTATGAATCATTACAGTTAATTCACAAGTAGAAACTAATCTTCCACTTTGCGGCCACTATCTCTATTCAAGTCAATAGACTTGAAATACAAGTGTACTGGAAGACAGTATCTCAAGGTTCCAGAGTTTCACTCTTGTCACCCTTATATCTGCATCCATACAAAGGTATCTGTCAGATAGAAGGTTCCTGACTTCACTGTCAAGCACATTCATCATGAGCCTCCATCTGTCTTTCATCTCTCATTTGGTCTCAAAAGATCAATTAAGCATCTGTCCACCTTGTGATATTATGTAATCATTATATTTTCCAGCAAGTATATTTGCATTTTGTTTGGTGCTAGCCCAGCTGTTTTGGAGAGAACTTCATCATCATCATCCATGAACCATCTCATCAGTCTTTAAGTGCTGTTTAACATTTTTCTCCATAATGGCTTTAAAACAAACCAACCACCCAACCCTTTGGCAGCAGTACATGGGGGCTGTACTTCTGGACTGCTAATGTGACCAATTTTGTCCAACCAGATATATCCAGAAGGGAGATTTGAGCCTTTGTAAACACATTTAAGTTTGCTTTAAATTGCTTTTAGACATACCAT
>NW_009912582.1:0-14446 GCF_000696875.1 Nestor notabilis | reverse complement strand
TCACCCATACCTGCTGTATCTCAGTTTTGTCCTTTCTCATCCTTATTAGAAGTGTGTGAAGAGCACAAACTATGTTTCTGGTTTTGAAGTTGCAGGTCCTTCATACTGGACACATGATGGGGTCCTTGTTCCTGACAGGTTTCAAAGCCAACTTAATAAATTTATTCTAAAGTTTTCCCTGAGGTGTCAGGAATCCTGATCAATCCAGCCCATTGAGACTGATGAGTGGTTGGATACAAGCAGGACCTGCCAGGCTAGAACATTACTCTCACTCCAGCAGAGAGTCCTGCAAATGTAATGGCCTTATAGTAAAATGAATATGTAATCTAGCCTAGGTGCAATGTTGTAACCCACTACAGGGTTTTTTTCTTTTCCATAGAATAATAATGCCCAGAAGTGTTCTAATTATTATCCTGAGTTGTCCCATGTCTTCCTCAGCAGTATTGGGAAATAAATTATTTCAATAACAATGTAAGCCTCAGTAGGACATGCAAACACAACTTTGCATCCTGCTTTCCAGCAAATTTTATGGAAAGCGTGGAGGCTGTATCATCAGCACTTTTTCTTTTCTTTGCTTGTCTTACCTGTTTGTCAAATGTCATAATGCTTTTGCTGCTGGGAACAAATGTACAGACATGCAAGCAAATGAAATCAAGGACTAAAATTTCATTCAGGCCATTCTGAAATACGTATTATTTTGACAACTCACTTCCTTTATTCCTATTGCTTATTCAGTCACCCCAGTTCTCATTTCAGTTAGAATGCATTTTCAGCTTAGCAGGATACTAAATGTTTCTGCTTGCATGTTTTTGTGCCTTTCCCAAGATTTAATTGAACTCCCATTTTTGGTACCACACACTTGCCAGGTTTCTTGCTTAGCACAAACATTTTAAAAATGTCCAATCAGGCTTACTTTTGACTTGAACCTAATTACTACTGTTGGATCTGGCCCTGCTTTGGTTCTTATTCACTCTCAAGTTACTCATTTCAGAGCACTTAAAATTCATACAATTAACTTGTTCAAGGAATTAGATGCTTCGCTATTACTATGCTCTTTTTTTATTTTCCAGCAAACCCATGTAAGTATTCCAGCCCTATGTATTTGTATAGTCTATTGAGCTGGGAGATCTATTTATGACATAATGGAAAAACAGGCAAGAGTGATGGGAGCTGTGTTCTTGGCAATAGCTGTTGTAATCAATATTCCAGTCATGAACAAACTGTCAAAAATTAAGGATGCACAGAACTGTATTATTTTAGCACGGGCTGGGTTATTTTCAGAGGAATCTGGGGGACTTACAGGCCCAGTTCTCATTAAATTCTAATGGGAACTGGGAGTCAAACTCTATTCAGCTGCCTTCAAAAAAATCACAGCAGTGGTGAACAATTTTATGAGGTCACCCAATCAAAATAAATTCCATCATGATCTCTATACACTGTTAAACAACTTATTGGGCTTAATTCTTTTCTTTTAAAAGGATTAAGAAAACCAAAATAAATCGTATTTACATTTTTGTAGGATTTCAGATTATGTTTTCCTATAAACAGCCTGCCTTCATTTTTCCTTTTAAAGGCAAATTATTTTTCATGTCATACTTTGTCTTCACTGTGCCATCATCTCATGAGAAAGTGATAAAAAAATATCACTGGTAGAGGTCCTGACACTTGTGAGGGGAAGATGTGCAGTATATTCTGAGACTTTCACATTCTACAGGTAATCCTAATAAAACAAAGAAATGTCATCAAATTTAGTGTTAGATTAAACAGCAGCGATCAATAGTTCTCCAGCATTAATAAACTTTCATCTCTTCATATCACCCCCCAAGCCTTTCTTCAATAACGTGTTAATATATTTAATTTTGTGCAATTTTTTGCCAGAGCCCTGACTGCATGCTGAGCTTCTGTATAATTTAAATGCCAAAATAAAGAAATCAGAAGCAGTAAATTGTGATGAAATTAAGCACTTCCTCTGCCCTTGCAGATGTACCATGAGCAGCAGTCATCAAGTTGGCCTGCCACCCTCTCTCTGGATCGGTGTTAATATATTTCCTCACATAGGGAGAGAACTTCCCGCTTCTTCCCCTTACCTCGTGACTCTACAGGAAAATATTACAGAAATTTGAATCTTCACTTTTGCCAAATGGTCATTTTCACAGTGACCATGGGCAAATTTATAAAGTACATACAGAGGGGAAGGGATTCCAGCTTTCTATGTCAGCCTTTTTTATAAGGTAGGCAAACTACTCATTCATCCTAATGAAAAGGACCCTCTTCTTGTCTCATCCTTGCGAATATAGAACTCAGCACATCCACAGGAGGAGACTGCAAATCCAAGTGATGCAGTTCTTGCTGAAGTAATTTATCGCTGGAGTTAGAATCATAGAATCACAGAATCATAGAATAGTTAGGGTTGGAAAGGACCTTAAGATCATCTAGTTCCAAACCCCCTGCCATGAGCAGGGACACCACACACTAAACTATGTCACCCAAGGCTCTGTCCAGCCTGGCCTTGAACACTGCCAGGGTTGGTGCATTCAACAACTTCCTTGGGCAACCCATTCCAGTGCCTCACCACCCTCACTGTAAAGAACTTCTTCCTTATATCTAATCTAAACTTCCCCTGTTTAAGTTTGAACCCATTACCCCTTGTCCTACCACTATAGTCCCTAATGAAGAGTCCCTCCCCAGCATCCTTGTAGGCCCCCTTCAGATATTGGAAGGCTGCTATGAGTTGGTCCACCTTGTATTACCATACCCCTTTGGAAAAAACAGGTGTGTTTGAGGGTCCACAGTTGTACAGCTTCTTTCATGTAATGTCTTAAAGTGTTCACATTTTAAAAATAAGTGACTTGCCTGTGGACCACACTGTGCAGCTGAGATTTTTTTCCCCTGTCATGTTCTTTATCTGACATCAAGGTATGTAAAACTGGGGAAAAAAAAAATCAATAAGAAGCTGAGGACCTTAATTACCAGTAAGGGTTGATTAATAACAGTCTCTGTTTCCTCTCTTTTCCCCTTCTCCAAATATTCAATGGTGGTACCAGATATAGTAATTAGAAAACTCTGTGCAAGTGAGGCAATTTTCTTTTACAATGAAACCTTTGCTTTTACTGCTTCATGAAAGAAAGACAAGGTCTATTAAAATGATATTAAAAGATGAGCTGCCAGACTGAATTAGAAAATAGGTTTTAGACAATCCGAACAAGAAAGCAGGGAATGAGATATGATTAAAATACAGGTACAAATGAATAAGGAGATGGAAAAATGGAATGAACAGGGTTTTAGTCAAACTAAGTTTTCCTCCAGTCATTTCAATTTTCTACCACTTCAAAAGTTTTCAGTAAATATATGCTATGCCTATATGCTCTGCATACATACTCAGGCACATGTACACATATACATCCTCAGCTAATGTGAAACAGTCTTTCTCTAATATCTTTTTTTCCTGTGAGAACATGACTACTTTTTAGCTAAAAACTTGCATACACTCCTTTAGTCAGAACCCAGATTTCTCAGAAGACAGTTTTATATGATGTTAATAAAGCCAGCGGTTCTGAGAAAATATAACTGGTATTCCCTGTGTGACTACTCTATCATCTTGTTAGATTTCACTTTTATCATCAATAATCTTTCCACAATTTTCTTAATTTTATCATAAGGTATTTGTTTTCTTACATGAATGTTTATGAAGCCTATGTTATCATTATAATCAATAGCAATAACTTGGAGCAATAAAGGCAACTGTTTTCCAGAAAAAAATCCACAGTAAAAAATATGTCTTTTTAACTACTTTTAAAATTTCCTTTTTTTCTTTTTTTCCCATCCACTTAGAATATTTTAAAAGGTTACTGGAGCTACTGTTTTTCACACAGTCTTTGAAACTCCAGAGTACTTTCCATCAGCACCTACGAGAAGGGCCATACATTTTCAATCTGTTGAAAATAATTGTGTGGAAAAACTCATTCTGTTGCTTCCAGACACAATCCAATCAGTGTAATGGTTTTTGAGAAAGAAGAAACTATATTCACATTTCATTCATGTAAAGAATGAGATAATAGAAGACTTTCATGGTAGATGAGCACCCTGCAGGTACTGCAGTTTGCTGCAGCATACATAAGGCCTTGTTGGGTTCATTGCATATGGAAAAAATCTCTCTTAAATTGTACTATTCCCCCAGGCTTCACATACATATTTTTTAAATGGACTGAAGCAGGAACTGGAGGGATTTTGCTCCCCAGTATGACTTTCACTTTTGAATGGCAGCTCCGATGTTCTGGGAGAATTTGCCATAATTCTTTTTTTTCTTTAATGAAGTAAATTGACCAAAACAGCAGAAACCAGGGCCCTCACCATCAAACTTATATCATGATTTCCCAATTAGAAAAAGAAAAGCCTTAAAACAAAAACAACCAAGGAAATTAATATCTTGTTTCTTTTGGTAGTCTCTGTGCCTGCCACCTTCATGCAGTTTTCAGTTTAAATTGAAATCCAGTAACAGCAGAGTTCAAACGCAGCATGGATGTCAGCCAGTGTACTACAGCAGCAGCAGCACTGCCGGAGAGGTGCGGTTATTTGACAAAAAGAAGAATGTTCCTTTGCTTTTCATAGCACACCATTGTTACTTGTTTCCATTTTACTGTAGTGGGAAAGATAGCCACCGCTTTCGTGTTCAGACACTGTCCCCACAACAATCCCTCCTCATCTACTCACACCTCTCCACATCACATTCCTCCTGAGCTGACATTGAGA
Source organism: Nestor notabilis (assembly GCF_000696875.1). Taxonomy (NCBI): domain Eukaryota; kingdom Metazoa; phylum Chordata; class Aves; order Psittaciformes; family Psittacidae; genus Nestor; species Nestor notabilis. The sequence continues at coordinate 9,697 of NW_009912582.1, read as the reverse complement.
CCTTCACTCTTGCACACAGATGCAACTGATTTGAGAAAGCATGCATTAAAAAGATGTATCATTAAATTAAAAACTGGGGGAGAAATGTAGACCTGGAGACATTCAGAAATGTCAAAGAAGTAAGTTTTGAATAGTGGTGACTAGAATCTGCTCTAACTTGACTTGTTTGACCTTACAAGTATTAACCAATTGATTTTAATTCAAGAAATGCTAATGCTTAACTGATACGTAATCTATATAAATATATAAATGAGCAATAGAAAAATTATGCAGGAGAAAATGAATTCTTAAGGAAAAGGCATGTATGGTTCAACACTACTAAGAAGCATGAAAGACCTCTTAGCAAGGCTTTATTAGCTTTTCCATGCAATTCTTGTACTTAATTTTAAACTGTCTAGTTTCACATTTTGGATTTGTTCTAAACAGTACTCAAGATAGATTATAGATATGTATTTGCAATCACCACTTTTATTACAGAAATAAAGTCTTTATATTTACAGAAATAAAGACTTGAATAATTTCTTTGTTTTGTTAATCTAATATTATCACCATCTAAGTTTATATTAATCTTCATTAAGACTTTCTAGAAAAATAAAATTTGTGGTACAACTACATCTGTAACATGGGATTTTTAGTTCTAGGACTGGCAGCCAGCAATCATGCCTGTTCACATACCTGTGTGATATGACCCAGGTTAACACATACATGCAAGTTCACATGGCCTAAGTGAGCTTGCTTAGAGACTTCTTGTGAAGAGGAAAATTCCTGCATGGTGTAACAAAACTCACAAGTTCACTTACCCTTCCTCAAACCTAAAAGATATTGAAAGAAACCAAAGAAATATTTATGTTGTACGTAACTCTCATAATTTTTTGTGACATGTTATTAGTTTATGAAAGCTCTTCAACTGACAGAATGCTTATTTTTGGTAATGCTAATTTTACAGAGGTAATCTGAACTAAGTTTGGTTTATTGCGTTGGATACATTTCTGTGGAGGCCAGGTGCTAACTATGCAGCTGAATTTAGAATGGAAAACACCAAATTTCACACTGAGGATGAATAATTCAATTTTTAAGTTGCTAGCAAGATAAGAGTAAGTGGATTGCTGTCAAATGATCTTTATCTTATTTGTCAAGATAAAGCACAGTCCTAAAGCCATAAACAGATTGTAAAGGAGATGAATCTTTCTTACCCTTTCTTTCACACTTTCAAAAATCTTTACAAATCTGCCCAACTAAATTAGAGAACTTTTTTCTCTTTATAAGCTGCTACTTTGTAAACAAGTTCATGCATTAATATTAAGAAAGGCTTACATGCCCTTCCTTTTAAAATTGTGCATATATTTAATCAATGCATGCATCGGCATGCCCCAATATAAATTTTACAGCATACTAAAAAAAGTTACAAAACTAAAACAGCTGCACATTTTTGTATTTCTGTCATACAAAGCTCCAGCCAAGATATTCTACCCCTAGATTTATAACCTATTTAATGATGAAATATAGGCCCATCAGCATCTTCTTCCTCTCTACATACCTTTTCAAGCACTACCCCAGAGGCTGCTTACATAGCATGAAACATCCCTGTCCCAGCAGGATGCTTATGGTAAAGCACAAGCAGAATGTCTGAGGCCAGAAACAAAAGTCTGTGCAGTCAGATGTATGGGACCTAACAGCCTGCTGTACAGACCACACAGGAGCAAAGACAAGCAGCAGAAACTCCTAACTTCCTGTTAGAATATCCACATACACTTAATGCTGACATTGCGCTAACTTGTGTTTCTACAAGGGTGAAATTCAAACGCTTGCTTGTCTGGAGAAGTTTTGAACTTTGTGTCAATTAATGCATAGGAGAGTTTATTGTGCCTAATTAATGCATTAATTAATATTTTGCCTGTGCTTAGAAACATGTACCTAGAATGGAAAACAGGAAAACTTCATAAGAGATGAGGGAAATATTCTACAGAAAGATGTGAGGTTCTGAAATGTACAGGTTTCAAAGAGCTATTGTTGGCTAAAAGAAAACAGTGAAAAACATTGTTCTGGATGTGTTCCACTTACTCATTTCTTTCACTTACTTTGTATTAGTTGGGCTATTTACATGAAAACATCATCTTTGTTCCTTAAGAGTTCATCTGCTGCTTGTTCCCTGCCTGAAGTCAAAATAACGTTATGTTTGTGAGATTTTAATCACCTCTACTGCAAACAATTATGAAATTATAAACAGAAGATTATGACTTCAAGTGGGAACTAAGTGGCAGGAGCTGATGAACTCTTAAAAACAAAGATCCTGTTATCATGTAAATGCTTCCAGTAATGAAGAAAATTAAGCAAAAATCATGTAATAAATCTAAATATGAGTATCTAAATCATAGACAGCAATGGGTCTTTCAGACAGGATAATGGTAGTTGAAATGATTTCATAATAAACTTATAAAGTTATGCTAACAATTATTATTTCATCATATATCCTTTTTGAATCTGTAATATTTCTCTTTCATCAATTGGATTTTGCTTTGAATCCTACAATTTTTTTAACATAACCTCATAATTTTCTGTAGATAGAACACCTTTTATTTATTACATCCATTTACAATTACATCCAAGAAAATCCAGGCATGTGCGGTTTATACTACAGCTTCCCTCTCCTCCAGGCTGAACAGTGCTGAGGAAGTCAGGAGCAAGCCTGAAATGTTCAGCTTCAAGGATACCAACAGAAGAAGCCAGCAAGCCAACACCTTGCACAGCAGCAACAAAGGTGTTCTCCAAACAACTCCTTTGCATCAGCTATGTGCACTGTCAGCAGAGAGACCAGCTTTCCTGCAGGCTTGCTTTTTTATCTCCAAGGCAGGACATATGTAGAAAAACATTCAACACTAACCTACCTTCCCAAAGAGCTGCTGTGGTGCACCATCTAATGCATAACCATTCCTCTGTATTTCACTGCTTTCCCTTACAGGGAATGATTGCAAGTGTTCTGCTTAGCATATCTGTGCAGGTTTCATTAATATCACTCTCTTCTGATTGATGCCAGCTTAGCAATGCTGGTCAGCTGAGCAATGGCAGTGCTCAGAGAGACCTGCTGTTCTCATGAAAATGGTGGATTTGGATGTCCCGAAAATCCCTGGCAAATCCTAACACATCCACTTAAAATGCTGTTGGTCCCAGTATGGTCTTTGAACTGCACTCATCCTTTTTAATAAGTAGCTGGATATTTATGGGTATCACTGAATTCTATGCACTGCTTAGGGACCTCTGCCTGAGATTCCTCTAAACTTACTTGATGTATTTTTGGAGTATGTTTTATTTCGGGCAGCCAGGCAGGTTGCCTGAAAGACCATTTCAGAGACTGCAGTCACTGCTGGTATAAGAATGGGAGGACACTAACAGCTGGAGACACCTCCAAGACCACTGAATCTGGTACAGGTGACCTGGTCCAAGCAAAGGTGATTCACCTGAGGACTGAGGTGTGGCAAGGGGCGGAACTGATCAGAGCAAAGGTGAAGTCACTGAGAGGAATCTAGGTTAATATCAACTCTTTATTTAAGCAGAGAGTGTTTCGACCACTGGCATCCTGTTATATGTATAATTGCCTAAATGTTAAAGTGCCTGTAAAGCAGAACAGAGATGAGATTAAGGATATGGCAGACATGAATTGCACCATGATTTTTTATGATGGCATGGTAATCAGGTGAAAATGGAGGTTTCTCCAGAGTTGCACATTGAGAAAATGGTTGATATTTGTTAGATGACAGGGTTTCAGTATATTTGCTTTGCTAACTGAAACTTCAGTTACTGTAACCATAGAATTGCATGCCATGTGATGAGACCAACACAGACTACAAAACCAACTTCCACATGCCAAAAAAAAGACATTGAGTGAAATTTGCCACCTTAAAGGAATAGCATAACAGTAAGGTTTGTTTTGATAATATTTGCTACCTTGCTGAAGTCTCATCCTCCATGAAGAGTAAACAGATTAAAAAATCAGGTTTTATTTTTTTAAGTAAATTTCTAGCTTTCATTACAGAGAAAATCTTGAATATATTACTCAGGAGCACTTTTAAAGTGCCTAAATCAGAAATCTAATACAGTAAAATTACTTTTTAGAATCTCATGGAAAGAAAGACAGACATTTATCTCCAAAGTATTTCAGTGCTAGGTTGCTAAGACTGGAAGCAGTAGAGCTTCTGTCACATTCACACAATAATTTGAAGATCTTTGTGGAATTTCACCATACTCTTTCCTACATAAAGTTTGCTGCCAATTTGATACGTTTAATGGCTCTCAGCTAATCCAAACCAAGATCTTCAAAAGGCATGCATTTGAAATCAGATACAGGTACATCATGTAAACCCTTAGTTCAGCTTTGAAGTATTTAGATGACTATATTTTGTTGTGTTTTCTCTGAAGACTATAAGCCAACAACAAATTTCACACTGTCATTTACATCTTATATACTCTTTCTGTAAAGCTTCTTCGTGAAATTCTTAGAGCTGAATGAAGAAACTAGTTTTGGTCATAGTCAAAACAATGCTTTAATATTCCTGTTGCTCAGCCTTGTAATTTAATGGTAGTCTCACAGGTTTGTATTCTTTAAATCAATAGCTCATACTAGAATATCAGCTTTAAAAGAAAAAAAAAATATCTTTCCTGACCACCACTGCTCAGTATAAAAAATTGTACTCTGAAGTTATGGAAATCAGGAAGTTAAATAAAATATATTATTATTTAATAGCTTAACTATTTCTAAGTCATCAGGCTTAATTTAGGGACCTAACTCAATGTGATGCATTAATTTTTTATACTTAACAATACATTAGATACATGGGTTTTATTCATTAAATATAGTGGATTTTTTAAAGATCAGAGACATTCTCCCTGTTCTTCCTGAGATATACAAGCAAAAAACACACACATTTTACCTACTGTCAAAGTTCTTTTCCTTGTGCTCTTAGTATAAATAATTGAAGGGTGAATGTGTATACCATTTATATAGAAAGACATTAATGCTTTCAATCAGTTTCCTATCTAAGATTCTAAAAGAGATAACAAATAGACAATTATCTTTAAATACAGTGATTGTGGCACCTATGGAATGCTAGCATTTCCTAACCATTCTGTCTTTTTTTTACCATCACTGCTTCATTTTCTCCTAAGGCCATACAGAGTACAAACTGTGTTTTTAATAATTTTGCCAGGATAGAAATATCAGTGTGATGTTTTAATGAAGATTCAAGGAGTAAAGAGGTAGCAGTCACCTATTTTCACTGATACTCTTATCAAATTGACATATACAACAATGGAATTTCCTTTTTTTCTTCTCAGTCTTTGTTAGATGCTATTGCAACCTGCAAATGCTACACTGTAATTGTACACCAATAAAGACTTCTCTCATTTTCTGCTGTAGGAAACAACCAGTGCGCTGCAACAGACATACTTCTCTATTATCCCTGTTTAGTGTCTCCAGCCAAAAAGCAACAACAGCAGTTCATCCTTGGTCAGGTCCCACTTGGGACTGTGTAATTACTCTTGTGGTGGATCAGAAGCAATTAATTTTATTCCTCTTGCTTTAAAAAAGCAGCAATCAAAAGAGAAGGTGGTGAGGCTTTTAATGCCAAGATACAGTCCAACACAGAGTTTACACAATTAAAATAAGAAAATGTCAAGCAACAAAAAAGTTAAAATAGCACTACCTCAGCTGGTTTATGGTGGCAGAGCGCTACGGGGAACAATGCCAGTTTATACTCTCAAAAGATCTATTGCAGGTTCTATTGCAGGTTTCCATCAATTCAAACCTTGCTATAAACCATATTTTTTATTAAAGTAATCACAAATTGCAGCCTTTTCTACTAGATGTTTTGTTGCTTGATTGTTCTTATTCAAATCTCAGATTAAGAAATGACGATGTAGCGTGTGAGTCACCTTGGCTATTGTTCATTAAGGTGCTTTATTTATACAGATACCCAATAACAATCATTTCACTCTAAGAAAAAAGACTTTTAAGTAGCAAGATCAATGTGGAGAGGTTTGTCTAACTTGTGTCCAGGCTTATATTGGATTTTATTTTCAAAATAAGAAATCAATCAGTAATAAAACCTTGTCTCTCACCACACCCCTCATTTGCCATATGTATTAGTTGTAAAATAATTTGGACATTATGAAAGCTATATCCTTTCAAATGTCCACTGAACTTTTTACAGCAAAAACATACTGCTCATGAAGAGGAGGTTATACACATAGAGGGCACGAGTTGCTTGTGATGCCCATTAAAATGTTTGAGTAAGCTGTCAGTGAAACCATCATCTGTCCTCAATGAATTATCAGCAAAGAAATAAAGCTTCTTTCAAAGCCAGTCTGCAGGTTGTCTTGTCCACTTTCAAAACCAATGTCCAGAAAAGAACGTTCTACATGGGTAAGAGAATGGTAGGTTAGACATGTTTCAAAGGACGAGACATTCTAAAAAATGTGACAGAAACTATCTTCCAATATCCTTTGAAACAATGAACTCCTTAATCTGACAGCAGAAGTATATGCCAGTTCTGACCCACTACAGTGCTCTTGAAAAAGAGACTGCAATAAAATTATGTACATGCTTTGCTAAATGATCCATTTCTATTCAGATAACATCTGAATAGAAATATCTTAAGATCTAAAAATGTTATCTCATCTCTTTTGAAACTGAATAGGCTTGTCAATAGACTTGCACAGGTGAATTGACTCAGGCTGTTTCGGAGTTTTATGGGGGGACTCCAGATGTAGTATGTTCCATCTGCTATATCACACAGCTAATCTTTTTTTCCTTTCTCCCTCCTAATTTTTGTTTTAAGGCTTTGCTTTTTGATTTTATTAAGATGTGCTTTTTAATATTATTGGAAAGCATGTCAGGTGAAAACATGGACAGTTTAATAATTCAGGCTTCCAGGTTTTTTAACCTCTAGTGTTGGCAGTCATGTACTTGCCTTGCTACCTGATATCATTTAGACAAGGCAAATAACTAAATGCATACTGGTCAGCTATCCTTTAGTGATTCATTTGAAGGTTCTTACTTCATGTCCTCCCCTGTTATAGAGGTCGCATCAAACCATGTCTGTAGGGGTAGCACAGAATTGTCCTTGTCTTTCACTTTGGGAAGCCAAGTGCGACACTGGCAGCAGGAGGCTGGAATAAGAAAGTTATTATATGCCCCTGTTGTGGTCAGGGAATATGTACCGCATCCAGAGCCAGCACAAGGAATGAGACTCCCTCCCCACCCATGATCCTATGCCTGTCTGCTGTGCAATTCACCGCTCACCTGTCATACAGTCCTAGACCTGGGCTACCCCCAGTAGATGACACTGCATGTGGGGAAGTCCTCTTCTTAAACCACAGCAGGCAGTCTTATCACACAAGGCAGTACATCAGCATAAACATTGAGACTTTAAAAAATCAGGAGCACTGTAAGAACAATTGTGCTCACAACCTTAGGTTTAAGTTTTGAGGTGTAATATTATACATGCAATATAAGTGGAAAGGTTAAGTTGTGTGGAAAATCAAGGCCTTAAATTCATTAGTGGTACTCCACTCACTACATCTGGTTCACATTGGCATAACACCACTAGACTTTTTCATTACAGCATTTTCCTACACATCAGAACAGAGACGAACATATTCTAAGTACACATTCAGACTCAGGGCCAAAGGCAGTGGGAATGGTTTGTGAGCCACTCAGCATACAAATCAACCATCAGAAAGTTCTTCCTGATATGACTGTTAACTTCTCAGTGTTTTTGTAAGGAAAGGCTAATATATGTTTAAAACAAACCTATATTGGTTTATAGAAAACAGAGCTTATGTATATAGCTGTTACAGACACACAAAAAAACATTATCAAAGCACACATTAACCAGAGTAATCATTTGCATAATAAACAGGAGCGATAGAGGTGGATTGAGGTAGACTTTTGCCCTGCATTGCTCATGCATCTCTGGGTAAACAACTTTATATCTAAGGAATAACCTCAGCTTAGATTCCGTTTTATGTGGTACACCAAGAGTTTGGACTCCTACTTGTTTGTGTCATTTGTGCAGTACTCCTCTAAGGATCTTAGTAGAAATACCAGGGAACCAAAGGCAAAAATGCACTTATAATAATAAGCAATCTTAATTCCTAGTTACTTATTTTTTTCTCAAGAAATTGCCTCAGGTGTTCTGTCTATCACAGTCTACACTTCTGTTTCTAGAGCAGCATACGCAGTACTGACATTCTGGCTAAATACCAGTCTACCAGGAGGGGAACCTGCTTAATTGCCTAAATTCTGGCTTCATGAAACAGCTTTCACACCTTAAGCTGGACTAGTTCGCATCTGTAGCTGTCAGGTTTCTGGCTTGCAAATGAAGAAATCAGCTGCTCTTGTTCCTTAAAGAATACCCAGGAGTACCAAACCTCATACATAAAGTCAAAACATACAATCTGATTTCCATACAGAATAACATATTTTGTTAATAAGAACTTCTCTAAATTACTCTACCTACCTTTTTTATAATTTCTTTTTATACACAGAAGATACCATAACATGGTGCTGAGGAGGAATTAAATCAGACTTCTAGTTAAAATTTAGATCACACCACTTTTGTACCTAATCTAACCATAATCTCAGTTATGTCATCTGAGTCCATTCAGATGTTATTCTAACTCCATTTTGAGTGACATGTTTGAGTAATTTTATTTTCTTAATAAACAGAAGGTATTATGAATAGCCTGCCTCATGGCAACATATACTCCAAAAACTACACAAGTAAAAACCTTGTGTTTTAAACCTATGCATCAGCTCAGTTGAGAGGTGTGGGAAAGGGGAACCTTGTTGCTGTATAACAAACAGATTATTTTACTCCCATACAACTTCTCTCTTTAAACACAGACTTCAGTAAAGGTAAATCAATTTCTTTACAGTAAACATGAATGTTAAATAACTATAAACTCCATTTTTTTTTTGAAAAAAATGTGAATTTATAAATCATTGTCGTGGTTTAAGCCCAGTCGGTGACTCAGAACCACACAGCTGCTCGCTCACTCCCCCCGTACTTTTTCCCCCCGCTCCAGGAGGGATGGGGAGGAGAATCAGAGGACTGTAACTCCCACGGGTTGAGATAACAGCACTCCAGTAACTAAGGTATAATACAAACCACTACTGCTACCAATAATAATGATAAGGGAAATAACAAGGGGAGAGGACACAACCGCTCACCACCCGCCGACTGATACCCAGCCCGACCTGAGCAGCGATCTGGGCCTTCCGAGCAACTCCCCCCAGTTTGTATACTGGGCATGATGTGCCGTGGTATGGAATACACCTTTGACCAGTCTGGGTCAGGTGTCCTGTCTCTGCTTCCTCCCGGCTTCCCTCCTCCCTGGCAGAGCATGAGACTGAGAAAGTCCTTGGTCAGAGTAAACATCACTTAGCAACAAATGAAAACATTGGTGTTATCAGTGTTGTTCCCAGGCTGAAAGTCAAAACCACAGCACTGCACCGGCTACTAAGAAGGAGAAAAAATGACTGCTGCTGTTGAACCCAGGACGGTATCCACCCCTTACTCCATACCATTCATGTCATGCTCAGATCCCACTATATACATATATATATATTTACACACATATATATATACATCCACATCCACACTCAAAGAGAGAGAGATCATTCCATAGTCCATGGACCAAT
>NW_009912581.1:0-1464 GCF_000696875.1 Nestor notabilis | reverse complement strand
GGCACGTGAACTCCACCACCTTGCGCTGCTCGTACGTCTGCGGCACGGACACGGGTGAGGGGCACGGACACGGACATGGACATGGACATGGACACAGGACATGGACATGGACATGGGTGTGGGACACGGACACGGGTGTGGGACACAGACACAGACATGGACATGAACACAGGACATGGACACGGACATGGACATGGACATGGACACAGGACATGGACATGGACATGGGTGTGGGACATGGACATGGACATGGAACATGGACACGGGCATGGACATGGGACATGGACATGGACATGGGTATGGAACATGAACATGGGTGTGGGACATGGACACGGACATGGGTATGGGACATGGACACGGACATGGACACGGGACATGGACATGGACATGGGTATGGAACATGGACATGGGTGTGGGACATGGACACGGACATGGACACAGGACATGGACATGGACATGGACACGGGACATGGACACAGACATGGACACGGGACACGGACATGGACATGGACACGGGACATGGACACGGACATGGGTGTGGGACATGGACATGGGACACGGCCATGGCCACAGACACGGTCACGGGGACACAGACATAGGACATGGCCATGGCCATGGTACATAGCACATGGACATGGGGACATGGCCATGGCCATGGAGACAGACACAGGACATGGGACATAGGAACATGGACACGGACATGGGTCGTGGGGCATGAGACACGGGACATTGGACATGGACATGGGGGGCATGGACACAGCCATGGACACAGACACAGGACATGGGGACATGGACATGGGCATGGGACACGGACATGGGGACATGGACATGGGCATGGGACACGGAACATGGGACACAGGTCATGGGCACCCTCCTGTACGTGTGGCCCCTCGTGTGCACGTGAACCCCATGATGTGGTCACCCCCTTTGCACACACACACACACGGGCAGGGGAGAGGCCACGTGCAAACCCCCCCCACACGTGTGCACACTCGTACAAAGCCTTTGCACAAGGGGCGAGGGCTGGAGACACAGGGGTGAGGGGGTGCAAGGGCCGTGCAAGGGCCGTGCAAGGGCCACGCACCCACTCCTGGCCGTAGGAGTCCTCCAGGTCGTTGGTGGAGCGGTCGTCCCAGGCCAGGCGGATCCCCAGCAGCGTTCCCGGCAGGAAGCCGTTCTCCGCCAGGATCACGAAGTAGGTGAAGAACCCGCCCAGAGCCTGGATCATCCCTGCGGGAACAGCAGGATCAGGGAGTGGAATCGCCACCTTGGGACTGGGCATTGAAACCCTGGAATCAGCACCCTGGGACTGGGGCTTAGAGGCCTGGGATTGAGGCTTGGCACGCCTGGGTCAGGGATCAGCACCCTGGGATTGGCACCCCACGATTGGGGATTGGCACCCTGGGATGAATGATAAGCAGCTTGGGATAGCTATTGGGTGCCCTTGTGTCACCAGTGGGTGCT
>NW_009912580.1:1143-1789 GCF_000696875.1 Nestor notabilis | reverse complement strand
GGACGTGTCTGTGCCAAAGCTGGAAGGTGACTTGAAGGGTCCAGAACTGGATATAAAAGGACCCAAAGTGGACATAGATGTTCCTGATGTGGAGATTGAAGGACCAGAAGGAAAACTGAAAGGCCCCAAACTGAAGATGCCCGAGATGCATTTTAAGGCTCCCAAGATCTCGATGCCGGACTTTGACCTGAACCTGAAGGGCCCGAAAGTGAAGGGAGATGTGGACGTGTCTCTGCCGTGTGTGGAAGGTGACCTGAAAGGCCCCAAAGTGGATGTTAAAGGTCCTGAGTTGGACATTGGTGCCCCAGACATTGAACTCGAGGGCCCAGAAGGGAAGTTGAAGGGGCCCAAGTTCAAGATGCCCGAGATGCATTTCAAAGCCCCCAAAATCTCGATGCCGGACTTTGACCTGAACCTGAAAGGCCCCAAAGTGAAGGGAGATGTGGACGTGTCTGTGCCAAAGCTGGAGGGTGATTTGAAAGGTCCCGACATTGACATCAAAGGCCCTAAACTGGACGTTGACCTTCCTGATGTAGAGCTGGAAGGTCCTGAGGGGAAGCTGAAAGGTCCCAAGTTCAAGATGCCCGAGATGCACATCAAGGCTCCCAAGATCTCCATGCCCGACATTGACCTGAACCTGAAGGGG
>NW_009912580.1:0-241 GCF_000696875.1 Nestor notabilis | reverse complement strand
GATGTTGAAGGTCCCGAGGGGAAGCTGAAAGGTCCCAAGTTCAAGATGCCCGAGATGCACATCAAGGCTCCCAAGATCTCCATGCCCGACATTGACCTGAACCTGAAGGGCCCCAAAGTGAAGGGAGATGTGGACGTGTCTGTCCCCAAGCTCGAGGGTGACCTGAAGGGTCCCGATGTGGACATCAAGGGCCCCAAAGTGGATATTGAGGGTCCTGATGTCAACGTTCAAGGCCCAGAAG
>NW_009912579.1:0-7400 GCF_000696875.1 Nestor notabilis | reverse complement strand
ACCCTAACTATTCTATGATTCTATGAATTTCTCACAATCACACCTTTAGTTTTAGTTCCCCAGCTGTATCTCTTTGCTCCATTACCAAGGTGTTCCTTCTTTTCTCCTCCTACCTTCTAAACGTATTCTTTTCCTTTCTGTGGGTCCTGGTAGTCTGAGTGCTACCACTACTTCTCATTAATCATACAAGATTCCATGGGTACACTGACAAGACATAAAGTAACTCCAGACATTCAGTTATCCCTGCATGAAATAACATAGCAGCTGTGGAGGCACTAGTTCAACTTATCACTTATCCCAAGCCAGTTGCTGGTTTCTCAAGATTACCGATTACTCAGTTGAAATAAAGCACTGCACCAACTCAGCTGTAGTGTATATTGTTATCAAACTAGCTAATATATAACTCATTTAAATGTCTCTGAATAGCATTATCTTACTTGGAGAAGATATTACATATATTTCTAAAGCTAAACAGGTTTTACTTCAAACAAACAAATAAAAACCAAAATCTTAAGAAGAGAATGCAAATCATGCAAATGACATCCAAGACATAGTGGATAGTATAGATAGTTCCAGAAGAGTAAAGCAAGAGGTGAAATAACCATACCTTTTGACTCATTGTAAAGAAATATCATCTTATCACTTGGGGCCAAGAAGAACTTACCTGTTTGTCCTTATTTGGACATAAGTTTTCATTAGACATATGGCTGGAATTTTAAATAATAGTATTATTTTGGTCACATAAATTGAAATATATTAAAATAGATTACTAGTCAATGATAAGAGCATTTAAAAATATACTCTATTCTGTCCCCTATTCTATGTCTTCATCTCCATGTTAGACGCACTTTACAGTTTTCCAATGAATTCACAGATCTTGAATACTGAATTGAAACAAGCAGTCATGTATCCAAAAATATAGAAATTGCTGTAACTCAAAATATCTATCCCACACTGTGGGGTCTTTTTTGAGGGTCTTTTTTTATTTTTTTTTAAACTCTCAACTACCACCAATCTTTTTTTTTTTTTTTTTCCCAAGGAAATACTTAAGTAAAATGTAAGAGGGTAGCAAGAAAGTTTTCAAAATATATAATACTTAATTAAAAGCAGACAACTCTTACAGCATTTAGTCTGGGAGTCAAGATGATTCCAGCTCCAGTTTCAGCCATAGCACTGAGTGACTTTGGACAACTTTGCTGACTTTTTCTCCTTGTTCCTTATTCAACTCAGCTACACAGCTGAGTAAAAAGCAAGTCACAGTAACAGCCAGCTGCTGTGCCTAACCTATTCTCCCTGTGGAAATAAGTTGAAAAGGAATAGGGAGGGATCAGAACACACTAAACCACCTACCATTTCAAAACAGACAACTGTAGGCAGCAAAGAAGTGTCTAAATAATGTGCACAATCTGAAAGTCCTTAGTGGGCATCACCAAGATTTTTCTTGTTGAAAAGGTTTTTAATCCAAAAAAACACTGTTGCTGACATTTTCTTGTGAGCTGACAAAGCACTGTTTAATACCCAGCACTTGGATTCTACCTTCCGTACATCCTGTTTTCTGCTTATAACCGTAAGAGTGGTTTATTTAAAAACGTATCAGGGCAACATTAAACACTGTTAGTGCTTGGCAGCCTGTGTGTAGTCATTGAGCTATGAGCAGTAAAATTCTGTAGCAATGAAAAGCTTGCTAAAATTCCTAGTCTGTCTAATCAGACTGGATTTAAACACTGTGAGTAAGAGGAATTTCAGTGCTCCATCACTGAGTAGTGTCAGAATTGAGACGTATTGGCTCAGCGATGTGGAGAGCACAGTACTGATGATATCCCTTTCATAGCAGACACCATTTCAACTTTGATAACAGGTTCATCATTAGATTGGCCTCATGAACAGTGATAGCTTGTGTGTTTGCCACTGGGATTAATACCACCTGTTTTGGGGTTTGTGCAGTATGAGGAGGAAGTGTAGCTTGCTGTTGCAGATTTTGTAAATACATAAGACTTCAGGCAAACAAATCTAGTTAGGTGCCTAAAATTAGGTATCTGAATTAGTGGTTAATAAATGACTAGAAAATGTGCTTCTGTGCTGCTCCAAGAGAATATAACCCCCCCTAAATTTTTATTAAAAGCAAGTAATCTGGGAGTATTTCGTGTTTTACCTGGTACAGTTTATTTCTCAGTCCATTATGAGTCTGTTTAGTAAAAAGGATAACCATAAGGTGCCCATGAGGGAAAGGCATTATGCAGTCTCTCTCATAGTCTGCCTTGCAGATGTTCACAGAATTTATGCTCTTCTTAGTCTTTAGTTTAGTCATTAATGACAGGTCACAACTGTAATGACAGCTATACTTAAGCTTGATTACTAGATCAATCCCCAAATTATTTTCACTGCCATGGGTGCGAGAAGTGTAATTCTGGGACTATACCACATCCAAAACTTCTTTGCTTTCTGAGTAGTTTTTGGAGTAACTGAAGCTATGTAACACATTTACCCTTTATCTCAACTTGCTCCATAGCACTAAATATAATTGTAAGTAGTTTATTGCAGAATTATTAGTCTTACACATATAAGACAGCAGAAGACAACATATTGCTGTGAGGCATCTTGCCAGAGACTGGTGATTTAAATGCTGTGATGCAAACACATTCTAAAACAAATGGTTTAAGTGCCATTGTTATCTACCCCCTTATTTATATCTCAAAACTGGCAAACACCGAGGTACAGAACAGAAGTCTGCACAATACAGATATAACTGAAAATATAACACAACCCAAGTACTGCCATTTCAGAATAAGCCAGAAACCTGATTTGTTAAACACACTCTATCAATGTTAGACCAGGGATGGAGTGGTTGCAGAAGCCTTTACATTACAAGAATGTATAATTATGATTCTTCCTTAAGAAGAAAGAGGATTTTTTACAAAAAGCTTAGTATTTTTCAACATGCTGGGCTGTGTAGAACTGATAATGACTTGAAAATCAAGACTGTCAGCAGTACATTTTACAAATGAGCATTTAAGTCAGTCAAATCCAGAAACTATAATGAAGTTTTTGTTTGGATTCTTCTTGGAAGGAGAGGGTTGCACTGGGTAGTTTGAGTTTGGGGTTTTGTTCCCTTGTTGAGGAGGAGGGACAAGAAAGAGAAGCTTATAAGGGCAGGGAATTGACCGGTTCATTACAGCTTTATAAAACATTGCTGAATGTACTGTGACAGAAATAAGAATACACCTTACAATTATCTTGCAATTTAAACTACTATAATAAACCTAAATCTTCAGTAGACAGAAATCTAAAGCCCTTCATCAGTACAAATTCCCAACGAACTCAATGGTAATTTTGTCTGTGTGAGGACAGAGTATGACATACAGGTCTCTGAAGGAGACCAAAGCAAAATTTATGCAGAACTAAAATCTATCATATATTCTGATTTGAAGGCTTATGTCAGATTTAGATGATGAATAGTTTTTTTTTTTTTATCTCAACTTGAAGACTGCAGGATTTTCTCAGAAATTATACTTACCTCTCTCATCATAGTAATCATCACCTTTTTTTAAGGTTTTTAGTTAGTATTGCAAGCATTGCATCACATGTCTCATTTTACTGATGATAGCAGCCACCTTAGACATAACTGGTTAATATAGCATTTAAATCACTTGGCCTATGTTAATGTAAAACTGGTAGAAGAACAATAGTTTTGATAGGATAGTTATATGAATGAACAGTGAAAGATGTCACCCATTCATGAATTAATAAAAATAAAACGCAAATCAGTTTTACAGAGACAACTGCAACAAGATAGATGTTTGTTCCAGGGATCAAAGGATTCTGGGTGGAGAAGAAATGTAAGCCACACATATACACGCCAAACTACTAGAAAGTTTATTACAAGATCTAAAATAGATGTAAAATCCAGAGATATCCAAAGCCAGAAAGAGAGAGAACTAAAGGCTACCAAAGAAAAGATTAGGCACAGATTCTTACCAACCTACACATTTGTTCAATGACCAGGAGGTCAGCTCCAAGGTGCATTGAGAGCAAACAGGGTGGCAGGCACTACTTTTGCAGGTGTCCCTGTGGAGGTAATGTCAACCATAAAAGGGTAGTTGGATCCGCCTCCTTCTCGATCTCTCTTGAACCCCAGGCCTTTTTATATCCCCAAAAGTGCCAACTCATCCCGACACAGGGGGCCAGCCTGTGTCAGGAGTGGCCCTGTTGGCTTCCTCTTTCCCGCACACATTCGTCCTGACACAGGGGGCCAGCCAGCACAAGAAGGAGTGGCCCTGTTGGCTCCCTGCCATGCACACGCACTCCAGGTAATCGGGATGGTCCACCATGGACCAATTTTTTACAGTGTTAGACCCATCTAACACATACCACCATGTGGTCCATGTGTGGACCATCTCCGAGTCAAACTAATCATCTCCATCTGTGAAGATTTTCTCTCCTCCCCTTCCTTCTTCATCATCACCTCAGTAACCACTCCAGCAAGAATATAAAGAAGCAGAGTGTTGGGGGTGGGCTGCCACAGACCAATTCCAGTGTTAGACCCATCTACCACAATGTTCTTGGCATTAAGTACAGATATCCAACTACTTAAAAAAAAAAAATCTTTAGGGTTTGTTTTTCTTTTTTTTAGATCCATCTGCAAATGTAAATAATTTTCATTACTTTCAGTTTTTAGCTACTGTCCTGGGTTCAGCTATAGCAGTCATTTTTTCTCCTTCTTAGTAGCTGGTGCAGTGCTGTGGTTTTGACTTTCAGTCTGAGAACAACGCTGGTAACACCGATGTTTTTAGTTGTTGCTAAGTAATGTTTACTCTGACCAAGGACTTTCTCAGTCTCATGCTCTTCCAGGGAGGAGGGGAAGCCAGGAGGAAGCAGAGACAGGACGCCTAACAGGACACCTGACCCAAACTGGCCAAAGTGATATTCCATATCACAGCACATCAGGCCCAGTATATAAACTGGGGATAGTTACCCGGAAGGCCCAGATCACTGCTCGGGTTGGGCTGGGTATCGGTCGGCGGGTGGTGAGCGGTTGTGTCTAGCAGTAGTGGTTTGTATTATACCTTAGTTACTGGAGTGCTGTTAACTCAAACCATGGGAGTTACATTCCTCCAATTCTCCTCCCAATCCCTCTGGGAGCAGAGGGAGGAAGGAAGACGGAGGGAGTGAGAGAGTGGCTGCGTGGTTCCAAGTTGCTGGCTGGGCTTGAACCACAACAGTTTCTTTTCAGAGCCCAACATGGGGGACAAAAGGTTGAGATAACAACAGATCTGACCAGAGTGTGTTTAATCATATTCGTGATAAGCATTTATTGTTTCGGATTAATAGTCGCTCGTCACAATGCTGATTTATTGGCTCTCGGAGTTGTTATGACTGATCTCAGAGTTTCAGCATGTCCTACCTTACTTACAGCCAGTATATGCTGTTCTAGTGTTCATCGTCTGGGGGGCCTGGGCTAAGATTATTGTTTCACTGTACTTCATAGTAATGACTTGTAATACAATAGACTCATTGTTCATGAAACTGGTCTGGCTTGCGTTCCCAGCGTGGTCATCACCCGTATATTTTGGGAGGTACATAATGAAATTTCTTAAACTTTATATATGGGTTTTTTTCTCCTTGGGGGGTCAACCCATGAAGGAAGCATTCCCTTACACCCCCCGCTCCCCCACCAGCCTATTTTAGTTGCCGGCTGGGCTTGAACCACGACAGCTAATCAAATAAATGTTTATCAAATATTTTCTCTGACTATTGGCAGCATGTTCTACTGAGACCATATTCTATCTATCTATCTCCCTTATTCGTAGTTACTGGGTACATTCTCCATGTATACTTTACTTGCATTGAGTTGGATATCTTGACAAGTTAGCTGCTATTCAGTGAAAGGATTCCACAATATGTCTCCAAATGCTCATGGAATTGGGCATTTGGTCACAGTTTAGCAGAAAACGTGTTCAGAGAGATGCTAAATACTCATGCAACTCATATTTCACACTGTCTTCTCTCAGATACAGAGCATTATTCAGAGAGAAGGTGGGCAATTAGTCGTAGATTACAATTAAATATCTAAGGTAAGGAAAAAAAATCATCCACGTATGAAGGATAAGAATATTAGGCGTAGACTACTGAATAAAATATATCTGCCTTTTGAGTCAACTTGTAAATGATTAATACATATTACCAGGAAAAAGCAATATGGTAACAAACATGAACAGGAAATCTGACCTGGATCTGAACTGATCTGAGCTGGACAGATGAGCAGACTAAAATCTTTTGATAGCAGTAGCATGTGAAGCCTTTGCCTTTAAAGATATGGAAAGAATCATTCAGGCTGCTGTGTAAGGGTGACAAATAAGAATGTTCAAAGAATGTCCTACTGTATTTTCATGTTACTCATAGGCACAAGGAAAAAAGCAAAATCCAGTGAAAAAATTATCTTTGTGAGCATCTGCAAGAAAAATGCTCACTCCTACCTACTTAATAATTCTAAACGAACCGACTAGATGTCCAGCTTGAGAACATAACAGATGTATGAGTGCATCTGGGATTAAATATTTTTCATTATGTTCACAGAATCACCATCTTACATCCCATAACAACATTTTTTAATCTGTCCTTATTTAATGTTTCAACTTCTGTCATATATGTTGTAATCAGTGTGAAAGACACTCAGATGTATGGATCAACATCAAATAAGTTCCTTAAATATGTAGGAGAGGGTTATAATCATATATTAGTGTGCATCTTTATAAAAATGACTAATCCAAAAATTACATTGGAATTATTAAAAAAAAAAAAAAGAAAGAAAAAAATAAACAATGCTTGGAAAGAAGTCTTATAAATTCAAAATTAAAGACTAAGAGGACTAAGATGGATGAAAGTGATAGCTGGATATTAGATCCTCATGAGGCTTTTATAACTTGATGAAAACATGATCTCCTTGTCTCTTGCAGCTTTAGCACTTTTACAGTGGAGAATGATGTTCGTATTTTGTTCTTCTGACCATTATAAATTTGATAATCTCTGAACACTTGGGGTTTTCTCCAATGTAAAATATACAATAAAATGCAAATGGAATAATATTGTACTGATTTACTAGATAAACACATATGACAAAGCATATAGTAATATTAGTGTATAACCGAAATTATTACACCATGGATAAATTTGACCCCTTGCATTCAATGACCCAAATAATTTATGATTGAAAGTGTGGTTCATTCATCTAGAACAGCATATTCATGTGTTTCTTATTGAACACATTCTTAAATTTGCATTGGAAAGAAAACTCATAGGATGGAGACCATTGACAAAAATGTTATGAACTTTCCAGTAGAGCATGTAGAAATTAACATTATGCTGGTTCTTAGGAGCAGATTCTCCTGGAAAGAATGCTAAGG
>NW_009912578.1:88490-100642 GCF_000696875.1 Nestor notabilis | reverse complement strand
CGCAGCACCTGCCGGTTTGCACAACGTTACCCCGCCAGAGCGCCCCTGAAAAGTCAAGCGCAAGTTCCCCAGAACACCTGGAACACAGCGGCACCGAGAGCGCCGACGGTCCCGCGTCGGTGTCAGCCGAAAAAGCCGCACAGACACCGGCAGCGGTGGGATGTATGAAGGAAACTCGAAAATACCGGAGTTAAACAAGTAAGATTCATCTGCCAGCAGTGCCGGTGGGGAGAAGAGGAAAGGACAGACAGGAAAGAAACGGTAAATATTAACCACGTTCAAAGACGGAACCGTTCCGACCAGTGCTTCCACTGCCCACCGCGCCCCCCTGCCGGGAGCGGGCACCGCTCGCTGACAGGATGCTCCGCAGGTGCCACAAAGCAAACGACCCAGCTTTGCTGCTTGGAGATGAAGTTTCTTTAGCAATCCAGCTCCAGCTTTAACGTTCTCAGTGATCTGATTCAGCGGGGAAAGTCTGTGCTCCCTCGCAGCTTTTTGTGATTTTAATCCTATTCAGGCAGCTTTATTGCAATTTACTTTTTTTCTTTGTAATAATTTCAGATGAGCGTTTATCCTAACAAGCATTTGCTTTGCCTTCCCTCACAGCACCAGGTCTCTAACACAAGCCGGGGTCACAGCATTTAGCTGAACTACATACACAGAGCAACAGATAGTACTTAAGCCAAAAGAAAACATCCACCATAACCAGTGTTCTCACCACTCACACTCCTCATTTGACTAATTCACCCCATCCCCTTTCCATGATACCGAGTGGGAATACTGTCTGCAAAGACTGGGCCTGTAGCAGTGGGAGGAAAAGTGTTCTCAAACACAAATTAAATATTTCCTTTCAGTTACAGTTGCAGACTACTTATTTTTTTACACCTATTGCTTGGCCAAACAAAGCCTGGACTCACCCCAGGGAGAGACTTTCCTCCTTCTTCAGTCCATCCAGGAGAACCAAAGCAGCACAAAGATGCTGTAAAAGCCAAGACCAAAGCTCACCAAGAAGCCAAACTGCCATTGCTGCAGCCTGGCAATCCCCAGCCAGGGCAGTGCTTTGGACCATGTTACTCCCTTTCCTTTTGGCAACATTTCTTATACACAGAGACCACAATCTGACACTTGAAATGTGTCAAGCAATATGTAGTAACCAACCCAAACCCACATCCTTCCGCAGCAAACCAGCTCTTGGTAAACACACTGCAGTGCCAGTTGTCTGTCTGATCGCTACACCAGGGTACAACAAACCCTTGAGGAGGTATCCAGTCAATTTCTTGGGATAAAGGAGTATCTCTCATCATGAAAAAATGATTTTCTTATTATAGAAATATTTTGAAATTGAGAATTAGACATTGCAGAATTCCTGTTTCCTCCATATGCTGCTTACCCTCCAAATGGTATTTCCAGTTGTCAGCATTCCTCTTCTGGGTCTTCCAAGTAGAGATGACTTATTATGCTTGATTTTCTCACAGAAATGTGGGGTCTAACACATGATTCAGATCTGTCTGCATGGGGAGAAACGTTAATATGCTCACACTCCATTCTCCAGGGTTCTCATCAACATAAGCTACTCTTGAAATTAAAAATCTTTTAGTATAATGAAATTACCTCTCAATGAAGTTGAAGAGTTGCTGCTTGCACTTGTGAAGGGCTACCAGTCAAATGTGTTGACCACATCCCTGCATTGCAAAGCTCATGTTGGTTTTAAACTGAAAACTGATGGCATCTCAAGCAGTTTGCCAGTTACTTGATGTTATATTATGTTCAGTTATCACGGACAGGACAAATCCTTACACTCTAATCATTCACCGCCCAGTAAAAAATGAAAAGCTCCCTTGCTGTCCTCTGACAACAGCGTTACTTAAAACACAAATTGTTCCACTTACAGATATCACATACAAGTGACACTTCCCCATGCACATCCTAGATGGTATGTGGAGGAACGTGTTTCCCAGTGCAGGGTATTCAAGTTTTATTCCCTGTTTTCTTTTACTTCTTTTAAAGAATCAATCCATGATATCACTCCAAAGGGTGATAGGCCAGGTGCTGCATTCTAGAACAACTCACCCAGAGCTTGCAGCCATGATCAAACCTGTTCTGCCGGGAGGATGGCTCAGCAGTTCCCTAGACTTTGCTTTCACCAGCAGGTGTTGCTTATGCTTCAACCTAAACATGGAGGGAGAAACAACGATGTCAGGAGGCTAAAGCAAAGCTAGAAGGCCAAGCAGTTGATTGGGTTGATTTTGTCTTCATGTATGACCACTTTGCTCTACTTTCAAGTACCTCCAAGTCATGAAAGGAATATTCGCTTGAGGAATCCAACTGGGTTGAGCACTGGATTCAGACAGGGTTCTCCCAGCTCTGGGTGTGGAGAGTTTGGCCTTTCTTCCACCAGTAGCAGAAGTGGAGCTCAGCCAAGTTTTGCCAGTGTCAAAAAGCAGCAGCATTTGTCATTTCATGTCAAAGACATTGCTAGGTAAAACCTATTTTTCCACGTGTTTGAGTTAGACGTGATGGTTTTCACCGGCACAAATACCAGCATCTACTTTAGCAAAGTGTCATTTTTACTGGTTTCTAAAGTTTCCTCCCCAGTTGCCTACAATTCCCAGTAAGGGAAAGGACGGAAGGCGGGGGGGGGGGAATGATCTGAGCCTCAAATTATGAACAGAATACAAGGAAATGGTCTTTAACTATTCTACAGATCAAAAAGCAACAAAGAAAATATCTAACTTTCCCCCCTGCTCCTGAGTTGCTCTTCAATACATTCTACTCAAGGCAGTAATTTCATTGGTGATTAACAAAACTGGAAGAACTTTACAAGTTCTTTATCCATGGTTTCTGTAGTTTGTTATTGCATGTTTTTGTACTGCAGTGCAGATGAACAGCCCCATTTCAGGTGTGCTTCCGGTGCTCTCACTGTCTGCTTTTTATGGTGTTGTATTAATTTCTTATAGTGTTGTATTAATTTCCAGTAATTACATTTTTTGGTCAAGCGTTTATAAATAAAAACTCATTTTGGTTTTTAACTAAAAACCTTTCCTTCCACAAACTGGAGATTTAAGAGGAAAAAATATCCCAAAGAACCAAAGTAGTTCACTGGCACAAAGAAATTAACAGCATCTAATTTTAACACAAAACATGATTAAAGATTTTCACACATTAACTCCATAATCTGTTTCTTTTTAAACACTGATAATCTACAGATTGCCTGTAAACTAATATTTTCATTTTGTTAAGACACAGCAATGGCTGCATTAGTAAGCTGATTTCTTCCTGGTAAAGATAACAAATTCCCTGAGTTTTAAAACAGGGTATTGATTTTCTGAAGGGATGGGTACTTCTACTGAAGAGCAAAACAGATACATAAGTAGAAGAGTAGCTTGTAAGGCCCATAGTTTAAGCCCTGTTAGTGATTTTACTGTGGATTTTTGAATTAGTCATCCTTGCTTACCTTCAGTATCAAATAACACTACAAGAGAGACCCATGTAGTGTGCTTACACCGTCCCGAAGTATAGAAATAGCTGCAGAAACCAAGTATAGCTTTAATCAAGATTAGTAACATGGACTACTTTATGGTGCACAAAAGCAAGACAAGCTCAGCCCATATGATTCCAAACCTTCCCAGGTGATGGTAGCTGAGGTTTTGAGAGCTCTACCATTCATCAGCATCTCAGCATCATCCAGACAGCAGCACCAGGAGCCGTCTGCTGGGACTTCCCCGAGTTTCTGTTTCCTTTCCTTCCGGGATGAAGAGGAGACCAAGTGCAGGCTGCTGCCAGATGTGAGGCCAGAGCCCACAGTAGTTTCACTGCAGGGATTTCCAAATGCCTTTCACAAATAAATAGCTTCAGTTGACTAAATCTGTCGATGTCACTGGGAGTACTTACAGGAAGGAGCTTCTCACAAGGCACAACTGTTTCAAGGTCAGGATTGGGGGGGTCAGAAAAGCACACACATGGCAGAGGTCAATGTTTCAAGGTATCTCTTGAGAGTTACCCCATGAAAATCCCCTGAAAACTATTTTATTTACTCATATGAATACTGTACTATCAATATCTATAAAGGAGCAGTTTGAGGAAAGATTAATGATCTGGAAAGCTGATGGGGGAAGTTTTTCCACCTACAAGATAATATTAAAAGAAATCTGCAAACTGTTGTAGAGGACTTAGATCAACTGCAGGTCATATCATTAGGGAAGTGAAAAGAGAACAAGTTCAAGTTAATAGGTGAGTCATAATGACAAGAATGAGAAGTTTAAGCTTACCCTGGTGAAGCAGATGTAAAGCTGTAACGGACTTAAAAGAAAGTGCTCCTGTACCTTTATCAAAAACTAGATAAATTATCTCAGTAGCTCCTTGTTCTCTGGATTGTGAAAGACAGAAGAGAGGCAGAAAAGGAAGCAGTGGCAGGTAAGAGGAGCCTAGACAAGGTCTTTTACCATCTAGAAAGAGAAAAGGTCACCTCTTACTGTATGGATGAAGTAGCAGCAGGAGTTGAGCAAGATCGGTGGAGAGTGGTATGAACAGAGGAATGAGCAGTGAAAGGAAGGAAGGAGTCAAAGGTGCCTGACTCATTACAGTGGTTAATACTGGTAGCATGGTGCCTTTTACTAGTGATGGAAGTGTTAGGCAGTCAGGAAAAAAGGATGCCTAAATTTGGCTGTTTCAAGATTAAATTGCCAGCAACTAATTCGAGAAGAGACAAGGAAGGTCACTAGAAACGTGGCTGTGGATGGCAGAATAAAACCAGTTCAGGAGCAGAGTAGATTGATTTCTTTCCTACATCACGGCGATATTTAGATGACATTTCAGGTATAACTGGTAGGGATGAAGCAAATAGCAAGATGCAAACTGTTACTTTCAAGAAAATGTAATGCTAAAAAGAAAAGTTGTTGAAAATCATAATAGATAAGATTCAAAACTAAAGCTTTAGGCAGTCCCATAGATGATGTCCCATTTGACAGTCAAACACTACAGCTGTGATAGCAAGTTTTCATTTGTGCTTTTTAAAGGCTTTCTGTGTCACAGAGGCCTTTGAGCACTCAAGGTGTATGAGGTCTAAATCTCAGTACAGCATGAGCTAGGCAGCAGGCTCCTGCAAAGGCAGCTACCAAAGGGAGACAAAGGAGCGTGTTTATTTTTGGTTGGAGGTGAAGAACGCTTCTGTGCACCAGCATGCCCTCTTGGCTCCTGTGAGACACAGAAATGCTCATTTAAATACTCCATAGAACCAAAGCAAATGAGCTGCTTGGAAAACCAGAAAGAGGCAAATGACAATTGAAACTCTTCAGGAATAAAAGGGGAGAGTGATTTAGGCAGAGGAAAATGGCAAATGCTTTTTAATTGTAAGTTATTTTTGCACTCAGAAGAGGAAAGAATTGTGATGTTGGCTCGATACCTTGCATTACGAATAAACATACCTGAGTTTCTGAAGGATTTAATAATCTAACATGAAGCTCCTACTAGCCCTCCAGGCAGAGGATGGGCCTGTTGGGTCATGGTTTCATACCATCAAAGAGATAGATTTCATCTTTCAGATGTTGTTGTGCTCGCTTGGTAAGAATTCAGCTTATTAAAAGGTGTTAAGTAAGATACAGGATAAAAATACTACAAGAGAAAAAAAAATGAAAAGATTTAAGGCTAAAAGGCAAAGTAAATATGGAAATAACATTTGGCAAAGACATTCTGGGAAAAAAACTCCAAGTTTATTTATTGGAAGAGATTAGAGGGTAACTCTGGATGGGTGATGCAGCTCAACGTGCCGTGACCTTGGAAGCAGCCGGTCGGGCAGCACCCCACGCTGCACAAGTGGAATGTGCAGCTCTTGGCATGGGAGCTCCAATATTCAAATTGCCCCATAAATCTGAGTAGAGTTTTCAGTGTTTAATAATCTTATTTTATCTGGATTAAAGTCCTCTTCCCCTTTGGCATTAGAAGGTGTTTATGGCTGTAAAAACAAGAATTGCAAAACACTGCCTTGAAATATAGATGGATTGCTGCTGCCAAACTGACGAGGTTTACTTTGCAGCTTAAATTTAAGACAGAAAATCTCTGCCAGGGACAGTGTGGCCTTTCTAGACAGTGTGGGCAAATGGCACATTAAATATATCACTCCAAAATTTCTTTTTGAATTCTAAAAATCATTTTGCTTTATTGTGGTGGGAAAAGATAAAGTTCTTGTAAGTCCTAAGAAATCTTTGCTTTTTTTAAGTCATTCTCAAGTTGTGTTACAAAAGAAGATAACTAAAAACTATGGCTTATGATTGCTGACCACATTAGAGCCTGGGCTAATGCAGCTCTCTCTGTCTTCTGTTATCTTCCAACTCTCCTCCCTTCATATTCATTCTTTCTTTTATAGAGTTATTGTTCTTCTTGTTGCAAACTGTGCCATCTCCCAGCTGCAGTTTTAAGTCCATCTAATAGATTCCACAGTCCTACGAAGTGAAGCACTAAGAAGAAGCTTAAAGCAAAACCCAAATAGATTTTAATTTAAAATGGTATATTACCACTATGATCTAGAAGAAGGAGCTGGTAACTCTCAGCTACAGGTTATTTGGCTTTTATATTGATGACAGGGGGTATGATCCTGCAGTTTAAGTGAATAAAAGCTCTGTGAGAGTTGACTTTAACACATCCTTACCATTGTTTGGGGGTTTGATTGTGCTCTGGTGTAAGTACTTTCACACACTGTTGGAAGAAAGAAAACCAAGATCCTTTAGAAGACAGAAGAACAGAGTCTCCATGCTATCAAAGCCTTGGCTAGAGCATTCTTATATGTGTATATGGAATGAAATACCACTATCTGAAATGGTATGAGAAACTCTTTCTAGACGGACAGCTCTAGAACTTCACGCCTTCAGCAACCAGTGTGCAAATTCTTCGTAAGGGATAACTTTGATATTTCACTGTATATACACCCATCACTCACATTCAAGTCTTTGTAGGCACCAATACATTTGAAATGCCAGTTCTCCCTCTCCTCTTTCCTCTAGATTTACTTTACTTACTATAAAATTCCTTATTGTTGCACTCCCATAGTTTACACTTCTAGATTTCTGAGGCTAAAAAGTTGTGTTGCAAACTGATCTGAGAACAAAACATTAGAGAAGTTTTGGATCCGAAGAGTTTCCTGCTGTATCCAGAGCAAAACAAGCCATAGGTGAGTGCTTATGAGATAAACAGAAACCACTTTGAAGTAGATGCCATTGTCATGGATGTCATGATTGGAAAAGAGGTTAAGATTCAGACTCATATCCCTGAAAATAAGCCTTCTAAAAACTAAACAAGTCAGAGATGTACAGACAGAAACGCAGGGGCTGTGTCTGTGCATTTCACTCTAAGCAGGCACACGCAGCTCAATACTTGCAATAATTCCTATATTATTCACAGTTTTTGCCTGTTCCCACATCTTTCTTTGCTTCCTGCCACCCCATTCCAAACTGGGAATCTGAACAACTAGAGAGGACCCACTGGAGGCTCACCAGTAATAATGCGATTGAGTAAGAACCGTTCTGGTTTACGTTCTGTTTCTGCTCTGAGCTCATTACGGCCCTTTTGTTCTGAACATTAGTATCAGGACTTCCCTTTGGCCACACAGCTGTCGAGTTCACTTACTGCTCAGTTATAAGAAATGTAAATCAAAGCAAAGAGCAAGATGTAGCTAAATTCTGCCTTTAAAACATATATAAATTGTATTTTACTGGGAAACAAAACATATGAACGGCGAATCTCTGTGAAAGAGCCAACCATTAAAATAATTTTCTGGGTAGCTTTGATGTTCATTTTCTTCAGTTGTAAGCATTCAGTGATCCATCAGCTGCAGATAAATGTGCTGAAAGCTTTTGCTAAAATTATGAGAAGGAATAGAAGAATTAGAGACATAAGACTTCCATAGATGCCCTGTCTTGATACCCTTGTCTCCAAGCCCTGTTATATGAAATAACTGATTTTTCTGAGATTTTGAGGTCTCAACATAATTTTAAAAGGAATTAGAGGGCAAATCCGACTTTACCACCACTCCCACTATAAAAAGCTGAAAATATTCACCTTACAAGAAATTATACTCACATATAATAAAATATTTCAACTGCTTTTAATTTCATCAACTGCTTTCTTGATTACTCAAGAACCTGGCCATGGCTTGAAATGTTTGTTTAAAGGGAACCTATCTTTCAGACTGCTAGGCAAGCTTAGAGGTATCTGTTCTGCCTTCTGGTTTCCTGCAGCCCAGTGAATACTGCTTTGGGGGATTTCTCTGACACTCATTTCAGGAAGAAACTGAAATGGTTGTCTGTATACGACACATAAAGAAAGGAATTACACAGTGATACTGTTTTCCTGTGTGGAGACTGATGCCTTATTTAAGACATACAACCTAACTAATACCTATGGATCAGCTCACTGATAATTCTTCCTTTGATTGAGATTTTTATGCGGAAGATCAATGAAGAATTTGAATGGATTCACAAAGCCAGAAGGAAGGAGTAACAATGCCCTGGTCACAACAGGAGGGTGTTTTCTGCTCCTAACCCTGTATCTGTCCTTGTCTTCTCCTGGTTGACCTGCACTGCCCACTTTGCCTAAGAGGCAGCAGTAGTTCATGTGAGCAACTGCATTTCCTGCAGCCGCAGCGGATCCTGCTCCAGTCTAATCAGGGATGACCTTCAGCTTTCTGGCACATGGACCTAACTTGGGCAAAGATCAACCCTGCTGATTTAAGCAAACCCTTCTGCTCCCATTAGGAAAGAAGTAGTGTTTGTACTTGCTGATTATTTCACATTTGTTGGGGCTTTGTGGAAACAAACTTGTTCTGAAATGTGGTTTGTTTTTTTTTTGGTTAGAAGCATTGTGAGTGTTGCTAACAGATTTTTTTCTGTGACAAAGCTACAAGTCTCAGCACACTGCAGTGTCTAAATCCTATCCTAGAACTCCAAACTAATACAGTATTTGACAAAACACAGTTGGTGTTCCAAAGTTGTAGTTGGAAGAAATATTTTGTGTAAAATCTGAACTAAAATCATAGCTGTAGAGTTTGAGGAAAATGAGAAACTTAGACGTAAGAATTCTACTGAATTTCTAGTTTGGTGTCTTAATATTAAGCCAGTACGATGGACTGTATGAACACACGTAAATCATCATTGTGGTGGTGTTGTAAATATACTCAATCTTTACTAAAATTCCACAGGATGCAGACCACAGAGCTGCAGGCTGAGCACATCCCCAGTCTACAAGAAACCCAGAGAGGGGCTTTGGACAAGGGCCTGGAGGGACAGGCCAAGGGCAATGGCTTTAACCTGACAGAGGGGAGACTGAGATGAGCTCTGAGGCAGAAGCTCTTCCCTGTGAGGGTGCTGAGGCGCTGGCACAGGGTGCCCAGAGAAGCTGTGGCTGCCCCATCCCTGGCAGTGTTCAAGGCCAGCTTGGACACAGGGGCTTGGAGCAACCTGCTCTAGTGGAAGGTGTCCCTGTCCGTGGCAGGGGGTGGGGCTGGAGGAGCTTTAAGGTCCTTTCTGACCCAAACCAGTCTGGGATGTATGACTTGGACACACCACTCCCATGTACTTGTGATACCTTGCTAAAAGTGGAGCCTCCCCATCCCACTTGTCAGTGTGCAATATCACATTCACTTACCAGGATATTACAAATTTGGAAGATATCAAAACTGAAGGAAGGAATTGAGAGCGCAAGATCTGGGTAACATTTCTAGCCTCACCCTTGGTTCACTTTATGGTTTTAGGCAAGGCACTTGGCTGCTGGATGACTCTGTAACACAGGTCACATATTTTACCTGATACCCATGGAGTTTAAGTGAACGATTACATTGTTATCATAAAAAGTTACTCTAGAATACTAATTTTGATGTAATGATACTATTTATGAGCCAAAATCCAATTTGTAACTTTGGGGCCAGGAGCCAACTTTCATCAGTTTTCAGAGCCTGTGTCTGCAGTGTCTGCAGTGTCACACTTGCTTCAGTCCCAAGCCAATACCTGAGGTCAAATTCTCTCATCATGCATGCTGCCTGCATGCTGGTGTGTGTGTGCTTGGGCTTCAGCCTGGGATTAACCAGCTATCTTCCTATCAAGGACATTGTGGCATAGGGTGGAATCAATACTCAAATTGTGCCTCTCAGGAAACAAGGGCACAATTCACTGGAGGTGCTGGTCCGTGAGCACTCAAGCATGCATCCAGGAGGTATCCAAGCAAATACAGTCCCTTTAAATCCTGTTTTCAAATATAATATGAGCTGTGGAGCTCTAACCTGTACACAAACTTTGCCTCAACACTTGGAAAATCACTTTGGTTTTATGTGTGTCTGTCAACCACAAAAAATCAGGTACATTCTAAAACGATTCCAGTGCTCTACCTCACTTAAAGAGATCCCACTTTAACTAACTGTGTATGTAACATCACTGCAGAGTTTTCAGGTTCTATTAAAACAAAGCACAACAGCCCAAGCCAAAGTATCAAACCGAGTGTTTGGTCAACTTTCCTTCAGACCAGTTTCTCTGAGCAGTGTCAGTGAGTTGGGCAGTGCAGAAATCACTCCTGACCTGTGCTATCCGGACTGTTCCTGTCTCTTGTAATTACTTCTACTCAGAGATGTCTTCCAGATTCTTCCTAGTGGACATATGGTCTCAGCAGGTAGGAACAGGCCAAAAGTGCTTTTCTTGCACTGACGTCAGTGGGGGAAGTGTGACTGAACCCAGGTCCCATCAAAATTGAGCATTACCTGACTGCTGCCTGGGTTTCACAGTGTCTTTGCCTACATATTCCTACAGAAATTCAGGAGAAATCTTCATCCTTCTTCCCCACAGAAAGTGTCTTTACAGTTCATTAGAGATAATACCAGTTGCTTTCTGCTAATTATTTGTACTCTTGCTTAATGCTGATAAATCTACTTGTTGAGGTATTACTACAAGCTAATATTTGTCTTGTAACACACATTAGTCATTACAATTAGCAAGTAGAAATAGATTAGTCATGCACAAACAATCCATAAATGAAGTATTTATGCCCCCTTTGGGGATGGAAAGGAAGGTAATTTGAGCCCTTTATGGTTATCAAGGGAAACCTGACTTGTCTCTTCTATTCACACTGTTGTTTCAGGGTTTCTCTGGGGCTTCCTTTTAAGTCCAGTAGCACCACTAGAAGCTGTGGTATGATTTAATGAAAACCATCAGGTGTTACCTTTTCCCAAGCCCTTAGTCTGCATTGCTCAAATAAGTGTCACTCTTCTATCAAAAACCTTTTCAGTTCATATATCTGCTTTTCCTGTGGCTGGAAGAGACCTTCCTTTCACATATGTGAGTTTAGATGTTTGTCTGGGCAGCCAACAAGAGCATTTAGCCACAGACTTAGGGCTTTTATCATCTGAGAAAGCAAGACTGAAGACCACAAAATTGGACTGAAGATCAGGATGTCACTATAATCTGTGTGAATGCATCACCAGTGGATGAAGCTGCTCCCTGCAAGGCTACACATGGAGCAAATCCAAGCTCTGATCAGGAACTTCCAGATGTACCTTCCTAGAGAGAGGTCGTGCAATGAGCTGATCAAAAATGTTAGTCCCCAAGTTTGCTTAGAGGAACTGCAAAAGGAAAAGGTCTGCACAAGTCAATGATGAGGCAGTTTATTGCTTTTTATTCCATTTTCCAGTGGCTTTTCTTTATCATTTTTACTTAAAATTTATTAAGCCACTCAAAAAAAATCACTATCTGCATGTATAAGATCTCCTAAAAATCACTTTTAAAATAATTAGACCATGCCAATGCCTAAGACCCTTTAAAATTGAAACCCTGAATCATTTCACATAAGTAAATTTAACAACTGCATCAGCGTGCTCCTTCCTTCACTGCTCACTCACACAGAGCACAGGTAAGGGCACTGCTACTGACTGCAACAAGTCATCCTATTCCCAGCCGTGCCTTCTTTTATTCCATTTGCTATCCTTCACTTGCTCTCATATCTGCAGTGAAAAATCCAGCAACTCACAGCTCTTCCTCAAGGAAACATTGTCTCCAGCTAAAGAAGTTGTCAAGTTTCCTGAAGGAAGCTGGGAAAAGAGGAATATTGGTTGCTGTGTTTAGCATGAATACAGAAATAGGTCACATATTGTTTCTGAAAGAAATGGATCACCAGCATACAGC
>NW_009912578.1:72641-88459 GCF_000696875.1 Nestor notabilis | reverse complement strand
CCCTCCCTTCCTCCCCCCCCTCCAGCTCATCCTGGTCTCCCTCCCTCCACCCCCGTACACAGTGCTTGAAGCATTCCAATATCCTTGCCAAATTCCCTCACAAATACTTTAATTCTTTACGTGCATGTCTCATTCCATCTGTTCCACATGCTCTTTATGCCATTTACATTCACTGGCAGAGTCTGTGAGATGACACCACACGGTATAAATTTGCCGTGGTTTAAAGCAGTTTTAGGTAGCATGTAAGGGAAATGCAGAGCAGCTCCAGGTCCAGGTTTCCTCCTGGAGACCTGAGATAATTCAGCTACAGGGCAAACAGCACGTGAGTGTCACCAGCAGGTCTTCAGATCAGTGAGGCTGTGCCTGGGAAGCACAACATTATGCCTCCAGGTTGAGCAGGAGAGAAAGGTTATCCTTGGCAGGATTTATGAAATGACTGCAGCGATAAGGGACTTTGTGCCCAAATACACAACGTAGGAAAGGGAGATGTGATGTAAAGGAGGAATAAAGCAGCGCTCAATGAGTAAGGTGGTGTGTACACATGCGCAGAGGTACTCACTTGTGCACCCAGTGCTCTCTGATGCTTTGCCACAGGAGCACGCCACAAAAATTGGCCCACAAAGCACGAGTCTCAGGGCTTTGCCTTTGGGAATATGCAGTTGGGTTTCGGGTTTTGCAGCATGGTCATCCCAGCCCACAAGCAGCTGGAAGTCTGGCTTGGAATACTTAGATGGGCCATCACAAATGTCTATTGGACACGGACTTAGAAGCAGTTTCCAGGATAAGAAGGTGGTGGTGGAACTAAACCCAAATCCACCAAACCTTCAGGTTTCAGTAGAGGGACACGTGTGCAATGGAAGCAGAGCTCAGCTTGTGTTTGGCCACGTGCCTTGAACTCCTTGAATAAATTATAAGGAAGTCTCAAGCCACGAAATTTCAATTATGTTCTTAGTGCTGGACACCAAACCTTTTCTTTCACCTCCATAAGAGTACCTCAGACAAAAGAAACATGCACTTAAAGGACATATGAGAGTCCAGAAGAGGTCCAGCTAAAAAGCACCCCAAAATCAGAAGCCTGGACATGACCTGCCCTGTGGACAACAACCATAGGGCACCTGCAGCACCCTGCAAGGCAGAAGCTCAGGAGACCCTATTACAGGGAATAAGGTATCCTGGCAGTGACAGCAGCACAGCAGAGAGCTAGAAATCAATGTTGGAAGTACCCATTTCTCAGAGCATTATGCCATGTAATTACTTTACTACTACTACTAAAGATGTTGTGAAAATACATCCCATATTTCACCAGAGGTCAGTCAACAGTTCTAACCTTCCCTTTTCCCAAAGCGAGATACACAGCTTGCTGACCCGGCAGGAGAGATTTCTCAATCTTTACCTCCCCATTTTCCTACATTTCATTCCTCATCTGATTTTTCCTGTTTAGCTTGTGTGCTCTACCCAATCCCCTGTTATCTCCTACCCCATCTCTCTCATTCTCCCCTGTCTATTACTACATTGTCTTTAATGTTTGTCTGCTCCCCTTTGTTGCCAAGCTATAGTTTTCAGCTGCTGTGAAAACATTTGATTCATACAGTTCATTGTTTCTCCTGCAAAGGAATCATCATCTAAAATAACCTGCATGTGCTTGAGCAAAAGCAGGAAAGGGGAGACTGCCATTCCCTGCTCGTGCTCACAGTTTGATGAAATAAGACAGACAAATAACTGCCCCTGTCTGGAATAGGAAGGGAACTTGAGATAGTCTCTGTACATGGCACTGGATTTTTAATTCAGACTGTTTCATGCTAAAGAAAAAATAAGAGGATTCTGCAATATCCAAACACTCTGTCCTTCATACATGTGCCAAGTCAACCCAGAAAAATATGTATGATTCCTGACCACTTCATACCGTCTTGTAAAAAGCAAAAGAAGGATCAAGAGCTTGAGGTGATGGCATGAATTCAGCATCATATTTAGTTGGTTTGGTCTAAACCTGAGAGCTATCAGAGGTGTCAATCTGACAGGAAAACAACCAAAGGTAGATTTTAATCTACCTTTGATTAGATAGATTAGATGTTAGGAAAAAATTCTTTGCTATGGGGGTGCTGAGGCGCTGGCACAGGGTGCCCAGAGAAGCTGTGGCTGCCCCATCCCTGGCAGTGTTCAAGGCCAGCTTGGACACAGGGGCTTGGAGCAACCTGCTCTAGTAGAAGGTGTCCCTGCCCGTGGCAGGGGTTGGAGCTGGAGGAGCTTTAAGGTCCCTTCCAACCCAAACCAGGCTGTGATGACTCTGTGATTTACAATGGACTTATGCTGATGCATCACCCCGTCCAAAGGAAGGCACTGTTCCCCCCGCATGGAGTTCAGCACATAACATTCATGGCAGAAGTTTGGTTCCTCAGCAGGACAGTCACAGAAGACAAGGTGCCACTCCTAACCCAACTAGTGGAAGCACTGAAGCGAGGCAAGGTACGAAGTCTCTCCCTGCAGCAAGGCTGTGCACCTCCTGCTTCTCAGACACAAGCAGCTGACCTCGATGGCCACTTCAGCTCACCTCTGATGGAACTGGCTCCAAAGTCAAGAACATTCTCGTCAGTTTTAGATACCTACAGTCATCCTTTTAGAAAATGGTCTTTTGAGATGCTGGGGTAATGTCCTCTTTTAATACAGTAACAAGGAAGTGGGAGACATCTGCCTGAGAAGGCTCAAACCCACATCTCCCTTGAAAATGACCTAAGTACTAAATTACAGGGTGTTCTAGGAGGAGTGTTCTCCACCCATCCTTTGATGATAGTCCAGTATGCAGCAGAGTGAAAGATACATTGGGCAAAAGAGAAGAATTATTAAAGCCCAGTGATTAAGGCACAGACTTATTTTGTCTTGTTTTACCACTTACCTAATGGCATCGTGTAACACACTTTGCAGAAGCACGTTCTTTGATCCTCAGAACCACCAAAACTGCAGAGAATTTGCTTATCCCATGAACTTCGCAAGTTGATTTCCCTTCTAACATTGTTATTTCACCTTTTAGATTATCTTCTCATTTTTAGATGCCTAATGCTAATTACTGCATTATCTTTACACTTCAACATTTTATCCTTAGCATGTGCTGCTTGCACATAATGGGTGAGAGAACAAAATTATGTCGTCAGTTCATTTAGTGTACTCCTGGGGGAAAGAAAACCAGAAGGATGGGATACAATAAATGATCCAACTCAGTAAAACCATCCAGGTCAATATGTCTTACTCGCTACAGTTCACCAAATTTAAGCTATTGTACATCACAAGAGACTCACTCATGTTACATTTTGCCTTCTTTCCAGGCAGATTTGATATTTGCACTTCTTCGCATCATAAAGTATCACATAACCATGAGTTATACACGGTGTATATAATTTATAGCTTCTTAAACTATTTTTGTGACCTCATATTTGGGAGTCAGCACCACTTGAGAATGACAACTATGAGAAATATTTCCTACTCTCCATCTCAGTTGCCAAATATATACAGACATAGATAGGTGAGAAAAGTTCCTAGTTCAAATGCGTCCACAAAGCCACAGTCAGGACAGAAGAAACTGCCATGGTTTGTGCACTGTCTTTATTGGAAATGTGAGGATATGGAAACCAAGTGTATGCTTTTGTTCTAATGTTCCAAGCTTTTTTAAAGGAGAAAGACAACCTTCATTTAAAAAGTGGTGTGTCCTTCTCAAAATAGTTCTAATGAAACAAAGAAAATGAAGTAAAATCACTACCCAAACGGAGTAAAATCACTAGCTTTATAAATAGCCTATAAACTCATTGGTGTTTCTCTTTCATAAGTGAAACACCATGAGCAAGGACAGTGGGAACAGCAAGAGCAGTTGCCTTCATCAGTTTAGGGCAGGGTTCAGCACCTCCTGTGGTTTAGGGATAAAAAGTCTTCTAAATGGAGGGGGGGAGCTGGTCATGTGCACAGTCTGTGTTGAAACAAGAGGAGTCAGTTCAGGCAGGAAGAGGAGCTGTAGTGTGGGGAAAACACTCTCTGTATTCCCATGAAGCACCAGTCACACAGTGAATTGAATAAAGTAATTCCAAGTAGTAATCCCAGTGGGACGTAGGCCAGAGGGGTGAAAGGAAGGGAACACATTTCAATTGTGATTCAAGAAGTCCTGGAATCCTTCCTGACCCGCTAGGTCGGAATTTCTGACTCGACACCCTGCTTTGACTCAGAATAGGAAACTGTATCCTAACTACAGGTTTCTTTTTATAGAGTAAACTCCATTGCCAACTTCCTTTGGAGCACCAGTTTATTCCTCCTGGTCTTAAAGCCAATCACAAAACACAAGTGCAAGAAAACGTGATCTCTGTTCCCCACACATAACACAGTCTTTATCTGAAAAGCAAACAGGAGGAGCAAAGCTTGTCTTTATCACCCATCTCAGTAAATACACTCTGCACTGATGGGCTTTAAAAGCAGCTGGCTAATCTTCCTCCTCCTTCTCCCCCTTTAAACTTGGCCAACATGAAAGGAGAGCGATCTGGTCCAAGAAATGCTTGCCAGGATTAGAGGCTAAATTGGAGATTTCTTGTGTAATGCAGTAACAGGGGATGGGAAAACACTCACTAGCAGAGACGGTGCTCACGAGGATTTTCACTGCAGTTATTACACAGGAGATAGGCTGCCCTGGAGCATCAGGTACAACAACTCCAAGCTGGTCTGGGAGCACTGGAATGGGTAACTGCAAACCCCAGAACACAGGCTCTGAGGAGTGTTCTAGCTTCAGTGCCTTAAAAAGGGAAAGGTTTCAAATAACTGTGTTCTCTTTTGTAGCATTTTAGAATCAGAAAGGACAGTTTTTTGATTCTTTCAGCATTCCCACTGAGCATGAAAAATCAATAATGCATTTAAAAAAATACATATAAATCATGTAAGCAAAGCAATAGCTCTCAGAACCTTCTCTGAGGTTGAGACAGCACCTTCTCTTTTAAAAACATCCACATATTTTGATCAACATGGACCATTTAATCCCATTGTATCTTCTTTTTGAGTGAATGATTAATGCTACAACAAGTGATATGAATTAATCTTTCCATTTCCTTCTTCCTAAGGCTTCTCTTTGAGTCTATGAAGAGGGGGCCAAGTCACCAGGCAGGTTCCAGCTCTCAGCATCCCATTTGGGTTTGAAGGCAATGCAAGTATTAAGTGACTTGCCCAAGGTTATGAAAAGAATTAGAGAGAAGCAACCAAACACAGAAACCACTTGAACTGAGAGGCCTTTTGTCCCATCCAAGGAATCTAAAAATAACATCCCCATAAAGACCAACATTCCAGACAAAGGTGGATGTGATACTGGAAATTCTCTGTGCTAGAAAGGAAATTAATTCCAAGTAGTTGGCCAGAAGTTTAAGTAGCAATCCAGTAATGAGATGAAAGAAAGTCTCCCTGTTCTTCCCATAGACCAAAACTTCTATGGGTTTAAGTTATAATACCTGCTTTCCAAACAGATTTTTATTCTCCTGAAATCCCATCCAGTGTAATTCCTGCGTGGAGCTGCCTTTGTTGCAAATAGGTGAGAGAATCTTCTATTGCACCATTTAAACCCAGGCAAAATGGATCCAATTTGCTTTTGTCCTTTCTATTTTATCATTAAGATCAGTGTATCTAGTGCTGGGATCTGCGAAAACAATAAGCTCGTGTGCATGGCCCCAGTGCCATCCAAGACACTGAAGTGTACAGACCAATAGAGGGTGAGGTCTTGTTATTGGGAAAATACAGTCAATAGCCCTCAGCAACCATTTGCAGACAAGTTCACCCCCTGGATGTAATTCTTCTCTCTGCTTGCAATGCATGAAGAGTCCAAGTGGTGTGGAATCGACTTCAGTCCTTGCAACAGGAGAAATAATCTCTCAAATCAACTAAAACACCATTTTCAGAGCTGAGGGTGTCTCCCAGCCCCTCTCATTTCCAGGAGCACTGGTAGGTGCTACTTTAACTTTAACCAAATGCATTTTTCAAAGCTTCACCCTGTATCTTTAATGATTTTCCACATCTGGCACCGAAATCTGAACTGACAGTCTCCTGCCCCCTCTTTTTCTCAAATAGAGTGTTTTAGGGAGGAGAAGGAAATAGATTTCAACATGGCTGAATAAACAGTTCTGCTGGAAATTTCCACCAAAATCTATTTGCACTGTGGGTTTTTTGGATTTGCTTTTTTCCACACTTCCTTAGGCATGGACACATGTCCATAAATTTATTTGTATGTCTCTTTACAGCCAAAACAAACCAAGGGAAAAATTCAAAACCCATTTAGGTGAGATTTGAGGGGTTATTTCAATTAATATTCACTGCTGCTATTTTGTTAGATTTATTCATTCTAATTAGCAGTGATTTCAAGAGAAAATCCTGCCTGCATTGCCTCAAGGCACACAGAAACAGCAATTGGGACTGGCTTTAACACATTCTTCCCACACAGGGGAAGG
Organism: Nestor notabilis; assembly: GCF_000696875.1. Taxonomy (NCBI): domain Eukaryota; kingdom Metazoa; phylum Chordata; class Aves; order Psittaciformes; family Psittacidae; genus Nestor; species Nestor notabilis. The sequence goes on along the minus strand of NW_009912578.1, from coordinate 82,004 downwards.
AACCTTCCCCTGTACAAATACTGAGAGGATTCCTACCCACTTCATCCGGAGGGTCACCTCCCTGCAGAAGTTTTGCATGTTATGTTCAGCATGTGACAGAAGGGATGGGCTGGAGGGACAGTGGTAGTTAGATTCAGCAGCCAACCATTCCAGCTGCTAATGGAAGGAGACACAGACAGCTTTAAGTCAGCACTGGAGGGAAATGAATTCTCCCTGCATGCTGGTAACAGCCCTACATATAACACAGAGAGCAACGAGTTGGATTTAATGGCAGATTTGAGGTGGTAGGTTTGCAGAGTTCTCACCTCTTGTCCGATTCAGAGAAGAGAAACTAGTCACAGAACAGTGCTAACCCTTGGCTGCTCCAGCAGACCACAGCCTGTTCTGAGTCATCCAGGAAAATTTCAGATCATTTAAGAACCAGCTTAAAACAGTTGCTACCAGCACAACCTTTTTACAAGTGTCTGTAAGGACAGGACAAGGGGAATGGCTTTAACCTGACAGAGGGGAGATTGAGATGAGCTCTGAGGCAGAAGCTCTTCCCTGGGAGGGTGCTGAGGCGCTGGCACAGGGTGCCCAGAGAAGCTGTGGCTGCCCCATCCCTGGCAGTGTTCAAGGCCAGGTTGGACACAGGGGCTTGGAGCAACCTGCTCTAGTGGAAGGTGTCCCTGCTCGTGGCAGGGGTTTGGACTGGAGGAGCTGTAAGGTCTCTTTCAACCCAAACCAGGCTGGGATTCTATGACTCTATGACTTCGAGCTTTGTCCAGATCTTGGTCCTGGGTATTCAAGGTGAATGAGGGGAATACTCTTCTCTCTGGCCTGTTCCATGTTGTGTGAGCAGAGTCCAGGCATGGAGCTCCCACAGCCCTCAGTGGAGGTTTAAGCATGAAGTGAATGCAGCAAAGCAGCTGAAATCTGCTCTGCGGTGAAGGCATCTGCATTGCAGATTGGAGAGGGAAATTTTGCCCTAAGTGCCAAATCTCATCTTTGAAGAGCAAAACTATTTTTGTTTTATACAACCGCAGAAAATGATCATTTGGGTAATATAGAACCAAGTCATGTAAAAGTGAAAAAAAAAAGAGAGTAATGTTCCTGCCATTCTGCAGAAGATTTTAAAAGCACTTCATGTTTTAAATTATTTTTTAAACATTCTTGTTCCTACACTTTTGTAAGATTGACAGTAACAACACAGGGCATGTATATTCCTTTCTCTGCTAATGCTTAAAATGACTTAGAAAACTTAAGCTCCAGAGGAGGACACAAGGATGATCAGGGGCTGGAGCATCTCCTGTATGGAGACAGGTTGAGAACAGCAGGGCTGTTCAGCCTGGAGAAGAGAAGCTCCGTGGAGACCTCAGAGCAGCTTCCGGTGTCTGAAGGGGGCTACGCCAAGGATGTTGGAGAGGGACCTTCACCAGGGACTGTAGTGGCAGGACAAGGGGTGATGGGATCAAACTTAAACAGTGGAATTTCATGTTGGATGAAAGGAAGAGGTTTTTTCCCTGTGAGGGTGCTGAGGTGCTGGCACAAGAGAATCTGTGGCTGCCCCATCCCTGGCAGTGTTCAAGGCCAGGTTGGACACAGGGGCTTGGAGCAACCTGCTCTAGTGGAAGGTGTCCCTTCCCATGGTTGCAACTGGGTGATCTTAAGGTCCTTTCCAACCCAAACCATTCCAGGATTCGATGACTCTATATAGATTCTACACAGTGGTGATAACTGTTCACTAGTAATGCGGTAAAAGAGCTCCAGTCAGGAACAAACAATTTACCAACAAAGTTAGGAGACAGATCTTTGGAGAGGAACAGTGCACAGTCATATCACTATAGCGACGTTTCAGGGCAGTTTGGAACAAGAAGAAAAGAATACCACGTGAAACTTGTATCTTGAAGTTCTAGGGAAGAATTTAGATGAGGGCAGGCACATTCTCCCTTGCTCAAATCTTGGGATAAATTTCAGATTTATCACATTTGGTCAAGACTATCATAGGGGCTGTGGGATATTTTATTTCATCTTTATTGCAACCACTGGTGTTTGAAAAAGCAGCCATGGGGAAAGAAAAAGCTTCCTTTTGCTTTTATTCATATCTTAGACAATGCTTTTCCCTTCCCTCCTTAATGATAAATCCAACATGCAATTTGCTGCTATTTCAAAGCCCAGTTGGAGTATAGGTTTAACAAACACAAAGGGTTACTTACATTTACTGATACACCTAATGATCTGAAAAATAGGTACTTAATGCTTACAAAGTAAGTACAGTGGAAGCTTTGTGTTATATTTCAACTAGAAATGGGTTTCTCCGGCAGAATATGTTTTGGAGCAATGGCTGAGAATGAAAAGTGTATTGATGGAGCAGTAGAACAGACAGCTTTGGCAGTGTCAATGACTGTAGGACTCCAAAAGAACTTGCTTTGACAGATAAACTACTTTTCAAAATTGAATATAGTGAGTCCATACAAGAAGCTTTAGCCTCAATTGCAATACCAAACAATCTGGGAGAAGCGTGATAAAGGTTCTGTGTACACAAGACAGCCCTTCAAGCAGTCCTGCTCTTTTCTGTCATCAGTTCAAATATGGTGATGCTTTAACTTGCATCGAAGGCAAATGATATTAATCACATATTGGTAAAATCCTGTATGTGAGCAACCAGCTATGAACACCCCATACTGACCTCAAGGTATCTCAGTAGACTTTTACACAGCCATTTGAGTCTGTGAATTGCAACTTATTCTGGGATCTCTTCAGCAAACCAGTGTACCCAGCAAAGAAGCAAACCAGGCCACAGACCCAAATCATTTTGCTTGTGTTAGCACTCAGTGATACTGCTTTTCACCACTGGGCTTTCCCTTCTCTGGACTTTAAGCAGATATTCCTCCCAGCAACCCCTTTATGAATCTAGACAGTCTCTGTTGGCTTGGATGAAATAGATAATGACTTCATCTGAGATTTGATGTAACAGTAAATGAAGTTTGGCCCTGACATCAAAAGCTTTTTAGGGAAGGGATATGGCCTGAATTACTGCCTGTAAACAATCCATCTGCCCCCTGAAAAAAGGGTTTTAAGAAGTGTTCAGTGCCCAATTTCCCAAGCTGGGATGCTGTAATGTTTTCTGTGTGAGACTGCTCTTCATCATTCTCACTGTGACCATCCCTGTTACATACCCTGTAAACTGTCAGTTCATGAGCAGATGAATCAGACCCACCTCTCCAGCAGGCACTGGCTGTATCCTCCATCCAGAGAAACAATTACCTCATGATCTGCTTCAGAAAATGGAAACAAGGGAAAAAGCAAACTCTTCCTAACGTGCTTGTTCTGAGCAGTGGGGCACTGCTTCCCTCCCCTATCAATACAGTTAGATCATCTTCTTTTTGCATCAGCTTACAGTACACTTCACTCTGTCAGCACGATATAATTTGCAGCAGAGGTGATATATCTCCCTTGCTGAAATAAAGGATCGTCTCATGCTACTTAACAGAGCTCTGATTCTAATCCCATTCATCACTATTTGGTTCTGAAATCTGCTGGAATATTTACATTAAGTAAAACAAAGTCATCTGTGCAGATAATCTGAAAGGGAAAAACAAGCTTTAAAGATTAAAACACTAGCTATAAATAAAGCCTCAGAAGAGAACCAGGTAGAACTTTGAAAGTGGCCATTTAAACTCTGTACTTATAGTAATTTCTCAAAGATTCAGCAAGGGAAAAAAAGGGGGCTGAAAGAGCTAAATCAGAATTTAATTATGGTAAAATGGCTTCTGAAATGCTTACATACCTCTCCTTTCATTTGGTCCAGGAATGATAGATGCATTAGATGAACTGGAATTCATGAGCGAGGCAATGAATAAGGAAGTGTGAGAGACTTCTCTCTCAGTTAACAGCCATTCATGTTTTGACTGGGCTTACACAGGAATATTCTTACATAGGAATATTCATATCTTAGTGCCAAGATAATTCTGGGAGTGTGTCCTAGGAAGCAATAGCCAAATTTGCAAAAACTGATGCCTAGAAATCTTGTCTGTATTTTGTAAGAAAAGCATTTTGTGAATGAGAATGACCAAACTGATGCTCACGTCACCTGTATCCATACTTGTGACTTCATTTTCGATGCCACAATAATACCTTTTCTGTGTAATAGTCCTTACGTTCTCTACAAGCCCCAATTATCTTATGGTGTAGGGAGCATTGTCCTCATTTCACATGCACAGAAATGGAAAAGCAAAGCCACCCAGGGCTCTGCAGCAGTGGCAACAGTTGGATTAACCAGTTATCTTCAGCTCAGGGCAGAGAGAATGGTGAGAGATGTAAATCCTGAGTGTTATGGATAAAATGGATGAAACATTACTATTTGCTCTTTCTCTCAATAGAAGGATCAAGGAGCCACAGTGAAGAATTCTAAATAAGTATAAAAATAGACAAACCAAGGATTTTTCTTCATAATTGAAACCATAGAATTCATTGATGCAGGATGTTGCGGAGGGACTTCAACCATTTCATGGAGGACTGATCCACTGATAGTTATTAAACGTGATGGCTTATATGCATCCCTCATGTAAACTCCCATGAACTACCTTCCCACAAACATCCCCTGCCCATAAACTACCGTTGGAACTAGACGATCGTAAGGTCCTTTCCAACCCTAACTATTCTATGATTTTATGATTCTATGATAATTGCAAGGAGCCAGGAGGATATGAAAGTAGGATCTTATTGTATGCATAGCCTGTAGACAGCTCCAGTTTACCCAGCATGGTGGTTACTGGGTTTATATCTTTCATGGGCCATACATACTCAGACGCCAGGTGAAGAGCCCTCACATTCTACTTTGACTAGGAGTAGAGGGATAATCATGGATACGAATCCCTGTTATCAAAACCTCAGGAGGAGGGCTGGATTCTGAATCAAGGCCACAGCATGGCTTTGGATTCTGCGTCCTGGCCCTGAGGCAGAAGCAGCCAAAATACCATAGGAATAATCAATCTGAAATTCCAAGACATTTAATCACTTTCAAAAAAATAATAATCTTTATATCTACAGCTTCTAACCCAAAATTCATTTAAAACCTGACCCACATCCAGTTACTTTTCTCCTTTTCTCCCTCATCCTGTGTCTATGTTCCTTGAATGGGAATGAACAAACCATCACGGTGCTGTCCAGACGCTTGGACACAATTCCAGTACGTGTACTCAGATGTGTCAGTTCTGGACACCTAGCAGGTTTTTAATTCCCATTTTGCTCTAAAGAGCTTCATTCTTCAGAGAGGAGGGAAGACACCAGGTTCCAAGGAAGAAATGGTTCTAATGTGGTAAACTCTGCATTCCTCATTGAGCCGAGGTGATGGCTATGTCCTACTCCAGAGAAGTTCTCCGTCCAGCAGCTCCTCAGAGACAACACCTCCTGTCCAGCACTCAGGCAGAAGAAACTGCATTCCCCAGCTCGCTCTGAGCTTTCACCCCTTTGTATACTCTGATTACTGGAACCAGTAGGATTATTTCCACAACCTACTTTCTAGTACGTTTTCCTGCTGCAGATTGATAAGGCCCAAGTGCTACTTGATGCTGTAGTTCTAATGTGGCAGGAACTGTTCAAGTGCTGCATTAAAACCTGTATGTGATGGAGTGGTGCTCATGAACTCTGTACAGATGCATGACTCTCATTTCTAATAAAACAGCCACTAAAAAGCACATTCTCTGCTGCTGGAAGATCCCAAGACATTGCAGTGAATGGGTTTTGTGTCGTTCTCTGTTCCTCAGACTCATCAACCCTGAAGTCAGGAAAGAGAGAACAAAGCCAAGCAGAATTTTCCTCATGGCATTATTAATTAACCTGCTGTTCCTGTGGGATTAGTATGCCTGTGTCCTCCTCCAGAGCAAATGTATGTTCTGCCCTTGAAGAAAGGCAAGGTATTACCTGTATCACATTCAACTGCCAGGAAAATGACTCTGTCTATAGCAAGGTATCTTCTGTCCTACCTGGTTCAGAGACAAAAAAGCCTAATCCTTCCCATTGTCTATGGCTATGATACACCTTTGTAATTCAAGATGTCCTCAAAGTGCCTTGGCCTCTTACATTCATCATTTCAGATACCTCAAACACTCTAATGCTCTAATGAGTGGTGCCATCCACTGTGGTCCTGCCTTTGGCAATGCAGAGGTATGAAACTGGTATGTTTGCTCTTTGTAAGGCTGAACTTAGAAGATACGCTGTAAGAAAGGTGGCACATTCATCCTTCTGGGTTGCTTCTGCTGGCCTCAGCTCTTGGATTCCTTCCACAAACCAGGCTGTAAATAATAGATTGCGTCAAAATTCCCAGGCAAAGATTACAGAAGCCTCTCCTGCTTCAGACAGACTACAGACACTTCAGAGCATAACCCACTGCCACACATGATGCGGGCTGGAGAGCAAAACGTGCCTGTATCTGTGCTGCTGTTTAAGTGTGCTGCCCGAGTCATAGCATCCCTGCTAAAATTAGTGGAATGACACTGGCAGAAAGAAAAGATCAGCCACATACTGGTTTATATGAGGGCTGGCTTTGATTACGTTATGCTGTGAGTGGATTCTTCTTGACATAACCATACCTTTATTATGTATTTTAATAGATCCATCTAAACCTTTAAGTCAGGCAGGAGCTGACCCAGCAGAGCTAAGCACTGCCATTTGACTGGCAGGTTTGAACTGACACCTCTTCTATGTGAAGTTGTTTTTCAATATCAGCATAGCAGAGTTTTGCCTTGCAATTCTCAGTACAGTTTTAATTAGAGTCTGAACAGCTCCCATCTACCAGCTTAACTACATTACTGCTGCTTGTCAGGACTGTAAAAGTGGAGATAAATCCAGTAGCAGGAAGTCCACTGCCTCAGCGGCCATTGGCCTCAACAACTAACAAGCAGGGAGAAGGAAAACAAGGCCTGAGGACCCGGCGAGGCTGAAGACTCCCTGTGCCGGGACATCTTCTCTTCACTGGGTGCAGCGTCCAGTCACACCGTTTTCATCTTGCTTTATGTGATACCTCTTTCTTCCCCCGAAGTTTCTCCAGTCTCTAACACCTCATAGTCCCTCCACCTCCTGCTGGACTTCTGAACCTCTCTGCAGCCCCTCTCACCCCAGCCTGAACCCCCAACCCCCCCCCATCCTTTAGCCCATGCTCTTCTTCTATGCTTTCTTCTGCTATGTGTCCCACAGGCAACACCAGTGACATTCAGTCCCTCCACTGCCACAACCGCTCTCCATCTTCCTGTTCCCTCAGAACCCAAACCCTCTGCATTGCTCTTCATATGAGAATAAATCATCCTAGCATCTCTAAAAATGGCAAATGTCATGTGCAGATGCCTAAAGAATAATTATATGTACATTTAAAAAAGACACTCTATATGATTAAAATACTTAGTTTTGTCCATGGGCAGTAACTTTTTGTCCCTGCATGTTTTAAGATGAATAATTGCCTAAGGCACCCTAGTTACATAAAACTTGAGAAAAGATGTATGGAATATTCCTTAAGAGAAGCAAAGAAGCAAAGACAAGCTATGTAAGAAACCTCTGAACAAGGCAAACATCTTGGGGTTACGATAAAATCAAAAGTGTCTATCAAGTGAAATTCATCCTCTAGTTTACACTGAGCTTTCTGCATCATTCACATCCAAGGACAGGAAATTCATACCTCATGCTGAAGGTACCATGCTGAAGGTACAATGCAATCCTCACACAATTACACCAAAGAACAGGTAGGAAAGCTCTCAGGATGGTGTGTCCTGAAGAGAAACTCCCCAGGCTTTTTCTGAACCAGAAAATGAAGTCATTGGTGAGTAACTCTGACACATAACACTGGTTTAAGCTCAAGAGATGAACGTTTGCAGAGTGGGCAGGCTGAAGTTCTTCCTAGCCTGGCTTATCTTCACAGTTGTGCTGTGCTGAAGCGAGTGACTTCAGATGCTTTCTGCTCAGCCCTGCTAAGAAATGTTCTCTGTGAGATTCTGCAAGAACACTGAGGGACCAAGGGGACCAGCTGAGGGCTTTCAGCCCGGTTGTAGCCACACAAACACTAACACAGGGCAGGATGAAACGACATCCAGAACGTGAAGCTCATCTAAACAGTATTAAGCAACCCTGTAAACAGTTGGGAGCACTTCTGCGAAACACAGTAGCAGGATCTGCTTTTCCCTGCTAAGTATCTCTACGGTGGAAATCCATAACAAACACTCTCCAAAGAGCTATAGCCCTGAGTAATCCAGATGGCACCTGGCCAGTATCACTTATTCTGTAGGAGGCCTAGTTGGAGACGTATTTGGAACTAGTCTTGACTGACTGACACTCATCCTTCTCCTTCCTGCTATAAAAAGTAAGGGTACATTTGCCTATGTGTTGTTTTTAAACAAGCTCTTTTTGGTAGTATTACGGAGGAAAACTAAATGTACACATTATTAATAAGGGATTGAAAATAAGGTAGTGTAACTGGAGTGGCTGCACTGTTGGCTTTCCATAACCCAAAGGAAAACACTAAAGTGGTTGGTTTGTTGCCATGCAGAAAACATTTCAAGGTCAGGCTGGATGTGGCTTGGAGCAACCTGCTCTAGTGGAAGGTGTCACGGCCCATGGCAGGGGTTGGAGCTGGATGAACTTTAAGGTCTCTTCTACCCAAACCAGGCTGGGATTCTGTGAGAATTCACACAGGTATTTGTGAATGGCAGAGCACGGTCTGGGCACAGACCCCAAAGGACAGGAGGCTGGAGGGGGCTGCCTTAGCATGGAGAAGTACCTGGTGGAGCTCTGTGGCTTAGGAGAAGGTAGTGGATTGACTTTCTTGAAAGCCTTATACCTCTCCAACCCTGCTTTTCAAGCCCTTCCATCACCAAACATCCACACACATACAAAGCTGCTCCCTTGCTTGTGAAGCAGATTGGTAAGTCAAAAACATTCTTCTAGTGTCATCTTTGTGATTCCTTCTTTGTTCTCTGTAACAAGAGGAGTATTTTCAGGACCCAGAAACTGGAAAATCTGTCATAAATGAAATGTGTTTAGGCTTAACTGATTTTAAAACATTCACCCCCTATCAAACTACTGTAGTATTTCAGTTTTATGGTGTATACAATTCACTTGTACTAGAAGTTCATTGAATGCTTTGACAAACACATGACTGTTTGCTGGGCTTTCTACTTCTGCTCCAGCTATAGCTCAGGACCCAGAAACTGGAAAATCTGTCATAAATGAAATGTGTTTAGGCTTAACTGATTTTAAAACATTCACCCCCTATCAAACTACTGTAGTATTTCAGTTTTATGGTGTATACAATTCACTTGTACTAGAAGTTCATTGAATGCTTTGACAAACACATGACTGTTTGCTGGGCTTTCTACTTCTGCTCCAGCTATAGCT
>NW_009912578.1:42976-72541 GCF_000696875.1 Nestor notabilis | reverse complement strand
ACATATATATATATTAAAAAAAGGGATATGACATGTTCAGAGGCTGTGGGGGTGCAGGTGCCTGTGAAGAGCAGAGAACACTGTGGCAACCAGAGTGCAGTGAGATGCTGTTTTGTTCAGAAACCTGTCATGGGTCCAAAACCAATGCTAAGAGGAAAAAACTGCCAAGCAGGAGTGGGCAGAAGGCACAGGGTGAAGTAGGAACTCTGAGCTGGATTACAGCATTCTGGAGTGACATAACAAGTGAGTGCATGTAAGTCCTTCTAGTTTCAGTAAAACAGCCACAAAATACATCTCCTTGAAACTCACTTTTCCTTGCTGGGCTGTAAATAAACTCTTCTTTCTGCAACAAGATTTTCCTTACTGAATATAACGGGTATTCCCTCTGCTCCCCCCTAGATAGGTGCCTTCTTTCTCAGGATTATCTCTGTGTGCTGGAAAGCTATTTCCAGTGTTGGGAACTCAAGAGAAGGAGATCCAAGACAAGGATGGCAGGGGACAGAGAGCCACATGTATCTCCCATTGCCGAGAGCAACTATTAGAGGAGAACTTACTAGTAAGCGAACAGTCTGAGTCAGATTTGCTTTTCCATGTACATTGCTACATTTAGGCCTGAAAATCATAGAATTCCAGCCTGCTTTGGGTTGGAAGGGACCTCAAAGCTCCTCCAGCTCCAACCCCTGCCACGAGCAGGGACACCTTCCACTAGAGCAGGTTGCTCCAAGCCCCTGTGCCCAACCTGGCCTTGAACACTGCCAGGGATGGGGCAGCCACAGCTTCTCTGGGCATCCTGGGCCAGCACCTCAGCACCCTCACAGGGAAGAGCTTCTGCCTCAGAGCTCATCTCAATCTCCCCTCTGGCAGGTTAAAGCCATTCCCTTTGTCCTGGCCCTCCAGGTCCTTGGTCCAAAGCCCCTCTCCAGGTTTCCTGGAGCCCCTTTAGTAACTGTAAGACTGCTACTTTATAAGGAAATAGTGCTTTAAAAAGAGACTGGCCTACAAACAGCAGGAGGTTTGGGAACAGCTGAGCCAAATTCTTATCCAGAACTTGGAAAAAGAAAAAAAGTAATAAAACCCAAAAAACCCCATTGTTCTCTTTTATCTCCCCCCATTCCCATGGGAACATGAAAGCCATCCTGAAGTTACCTTCTCTAAGCTGGTGACACCAGGCTTTTTCCTCCTCTTACTTGATTCTTCTGCCATTTTCATCATTCAAGAAAAGTTAATTTACCCACCTTGAATTTACTTTCTTTCAGAAGAGACAGACATTTCAGCAGGCACAGCTTAGACCCAGGTATTGCTGCCAGCCCTGCTCATGGTCTCCTCTGACCTTAGGCAAGTTATTTAACCCTGGAATGCCTCAATTCGCCACCCTGATGAATGGCGATGAAAACTACTCCATGAGCAAATGCTTTTCTTAAAAAGTTATTAAATACTTTGCAATTACTGGCTAAAGATTATTCTTAGCCCTTCAACACAATCCCATCTCTTCCCAGATATAGAATGTAGCTATTGTCCAAGCTTGGTGCCCAGCCACTTTTGAAGTGACAAGTTAATTTTCTCAGCAGAACACCACCTTACGCACGTGTCTCGGCTGCGTGTCCTCCTTTCCCAGACACATGGCCCTTCCTGCAGTTATTCCTTAAGCACAGAGAAATGCACATTTCTGGCTGCTTAGCCAGACAGTGCTTGTTTCTAGGTCAACCAACCATGACAGCTTCTTTGAAATGGGAACAAAATACAGGATTGGAGTATTTCATTTTTTAATGTATCAGTGTTCCATTCATTGCTTTTTGCCAATCATTCACCTTCGAGAATCCTCTTTGATTCCACTTGCTCTTGTGTAATGCTCCAATTACCAACAGCTGATCAAATAGCACAGTTTCTAAGCAGTGACCCCAAATTCTTGGGGAACTACAGAAGACACAGAAATGTGACCTGACCCGCTTAACCCTGTCTGACCTTCCTCACCATGCAGCCCAACCCGACCTCACTCCTTTTATTCCTCCCAACACACATTAATAGAATCCACCAGAGGAAAGCAGTGGGGGGAGAAGGAGTCAGTCTGCCTTAATGTCTTATTTCAGAGTAGTGTTTCCTTAGCTAAACATTATAACTCTCAACAGTGATTTTCAAATTGCTGGAACATTACCTCCCACCTCACCACTGTAATCAGCGCTTTGCTTAGTACATATTCAAAAGTGTTCTTGAGCCACCATGCCTTTGCCAGCAGCACCTTCGAGCAAACAGAACACATTCCTGAGTCAGAACTCCTTGGTGTCACAGAAAACTTCCTTATTCTGTAGATAAGAGTGTTGTGGAATTTTATCTATCAGTCTGATAGACACTGCCACACTATTTAGATTTGGTGGGAGAGGACGGGGAGGTTGCAGTTTGTCCTCACATGTTGCTGCTATATAATTCTCATTATAACACAATAATAAATAACCCTAAAGAGTTACAAGAGCAAACCAGCCCTTGTGAGAAAGAGCCAGGATTAGCAAGAAGCACACCACTGGATTTTAGCCAGTAACTCCTCATCACTTACTCCCCGCACAGGGATACTTGTGTCTTTGCAGGAGACCTGTATTTGCAGGCAAGCTCGAAAATTCGGAGACATAACAGATGTCTCCCTCCCCTTGAAGTTTTTGCTTTTCTCTCCACTTACATAATGCTAATTAATTTGAGCTGTAGATAGCTGAAATCTCTCTTATTCCTTGCTTCCAGAGCACACGTTCCAGACTTGCTGCTCTCATAAGCAGTCTGATCAGCATTACGCTGTACATTCCTGCCAAATTCAGTGTGCTATTTTAGCTAAACCCCATGTCTCTTCTTGCCCCTATAATATGATCTCTCCCTGCTTTTGAATGGATGTGGTGTAGCATAATCATTTACACTAAGAGGTACATGTTGTTTTCCAGAATGTGCATTCAAAAGCATTTCCCAATTACTATAAAGTATTCTGTCCTCCCAAGGAGAAAGATCTTCAAATCAGGTGCACACAGAAGGGAATAAACCCACTGAAATGGAAGGACCCTGTGCCAAGGAGAGCCTACGTATGGAAATCCTGTCACAAGATGCAGTTCTACCAAAGGGTGGAGAGGAATTCATGGGAATATCAAATATTTAATCAAAAAAATGGGTTACCTCATGTCACTATGCTGGTCTGGAAATCAGGACAATTCCCTAATTTGGGCATCACATGATGTGTGGGAAGAGTTGGCAGCCCAAAGCTCTAGCGCTCCTCAGGCTGGGCTGGCATCAGAAAGTCCATGTTTGACTGGCAAAAGGGATGCTGGAAGGACCAAGCACACACTGACCAGACTCCAGCACACCACCAACAAAGCTGGACCTCAGCACCCAGTGCTAGAGTCAGCACTGTGAAGAGTCACACTCCTTTTTAACTGCCCTCCTGAAGGGGGGTTTGGAATACCATAGATCCTGCGGGAGTAGAGACTTTTTAAGAACATGAGAAAGCAAACTAGCTGACCAAAAGAGTCCTCCCATAGTGAGATGAGTTCCAGCTCCCAAGACTTCCACAAAATATGTCCAAATATTCAATAATACAAAGGGAAAAAGTCAGGATATAGGACTGGATACCTCATCTTGAAATTCCCAATCCCACAGCATCCTGTTTGCCTCCTTACAACATTACTGAGCCCAAATAATCTACATATCCCTGTCATCAGCAAGTGTCTGGACATCTGTTAGACTAGTGAACCTGTATGCTGGGCTTCCTCATCTTTATTCTGCCCGCCTGCTTGTTTCATGTTAGAAATCCTTCAAGATACATTGCCCATTTTGTTTGGAAAGCACATGGCACAGAAACAATGTTTCTGTTTTCAGAAATCGCTGCCACATCACTTCATTCTTTAGCTTTTTACCACTAGAAAAAAATAGATCAAAGCACATATTTTATATATATGAACTAAAAATGGGATTCAGCAGTCTCACCCTGCCTCTCTCTTGTGCACATCATGAAAAGAGCCCATTTTGGTGAAGGACAGAATCTTGTTCAAGAGAAGACCTGAACTGGAAACCGAATTCTGGAAGAGAAGCTGTAACGAGTCAAATGTGGTACACACGGACAACAACTGCCTGGGGAAACCTGCACAGTAAACTCTTCCTCAGTGCCTGCCAAAAGCCAGTGTAGTCATCCCTGCAGGAACCCTCAAAGTTAACAACCATTAGTATCACTTCTTTCTATTGAGGACTACCCTGAATCAGCCACCAGGTAGTGAAAGAGTGCCTGAATTTTCCCCATACTGCCCGTATTTCCTCTTCTATTGGGATAACCTTCAATGAGCACAAGGATGCACAAGTCTGATTGATGGGTAAGTCCACAAGAAGAGGACTTACTCAGTGGATTACCTCCAGCAAAGTCCTGAACCTGCTGCTTGTACCATGCCTCTGATATCCCAGCGTGGAAGGCCAGCAGCCTTGGAGATGAGCATACGGGTGTGCTACTGTGTTAGCACAGATCCTCTGATGGGCTGGGAAGGAGGATGGAGAGAGAGGGTTTATTGCTGCTGATGGTTCAAGAAACCTGCCTGATGAAGAGTATACATCTGGAGGAAGACACTGGCCATTTGGAGGAACTGCAGAGAGGAGCCTGTGGAAAAGTGGCAGTAAAGGGTCACACAGCAATAACCTGACACAGACAGGATTTCTCTTCTTCCTGCTGTGTTGCTTGGTCACTCTTCACTCCCAGATTTTCAGTGTTTAGACCCCAGGCTCATTCCACACTTGTCCCTGCCTTCCTCTCCTGTTAACTGCCTTCTCCCACCTCTGATTCACTGTCAGAAATCTTCTGCTCCCCAAAAAATCATAAACCATCATGCATTCTGCTGCCATTGCCTTCCTTGATGACAGTATTTTTAACCCTTTGACTTCTCATCCATTACATGTTCCTTTGGACATACAATAATCCATTATATGTTCCTTTAGATAGCAGAAGCCATCTACTAGGCTGATGTCCCCCAGTGGGCCCAATTTTGGACTGCTTAGGTCCCTTCATTACAATAACAAATATGTTTGATCAATTAAATACATTCTCAGCACTTCAAAGGTTAATGACACAGGAAAATCCTGTTTGAAATGTCAGGAAAACAACTTGGCTGTCCTCGACCATTGATCTGCCTTGTCTGATTGCTCTTAGTCCTACTTCCCTACTTTCATACTCTAAATACACTTTCTAAAACCAAAAGCTACAGCAGGCATTTCCTGCAAATACTTGCTTTCTCTGCTTCCTATTTACTTTTGGTTTTCAAAACTATAAACGCCCTTTCCTCCATTTCTCTTTATCGTGTCAAAAGCCAGCCTAAATCTCTACATGTCAGCTTTCCAGGGCAGGATTAATTTGTCCTAACCCAAGCAGCTAAGTCAGAATGATACAAGAAAGTCATGTTAGAGCAGTTGACTCTGCCTCTGGGATTGTTCTCTGGTCTTCCCAGACTGCAGGTGGAGCCCAGGGTTATTGCTCAGGGTGAATGCCAAACCCCAAAGTTGCCCAAGCAAGCACTCGACTCCTCATCAGTCCAAGGACAAGATGCCGCCTAATGCCAATCACCAGTGAAGAGTGAGGACATGGACTCTACCGGTTTCTGATGCTCAGCTCCCACATTCAGGCTCAGAGCTACAGAAGGGCACTTCAAGGAGCTGTAACCTGCCAGCCCCTCTTCTGGATGGGCTCCTCCTGACCTGTTTATTTTTAATGGGGCAGAGATTACTTTCATCTCAGTTCTGACAGGCAGCACTCACCTTGCACAGAGCAGCCTGTCTCTGCTGCATCTCTGCGCAATAACTCAAGATATTTTTGGCTAGAAAGGGACAGCCTGTTTGTGCATTCTAGTCATTGTGACACACACCTGGAAGAAGGAGTTCTGGGCTCTGATCCTGCTTCCAGGACTGTTTTCCAAGTTCATATTAATCAGTTAGTGAATAAAAACTATTATCTGAATGTTATGGTTTAACCCCAAATGGCAATTGAGCCCCACACAGCCACTTGCTTGCTCCCCCCACAGTGGGATGGGGAGAGAATCAGAAGAGTAGAAGTGGGAAAACTTGTGGGTTGAGATAAAGACAGTTTAACAGGTAAAGCAAAAGGTGCACATAAGCATCCCTGAATCATTATACTGTTTCCAGCACAAATCCAAAACACAGCCCTCACCAGCTATAGTGAAGAAAACAAACTTTATCCCAGCCCAAACCAGCACACATGTCTGGCCCTAAGGAGCAGAAGTGCCTGTTCTTGCTGATCCTCAGGTTATCTTTAGACTGGGCTTGGCTGTTCACACTAAAGAGATGAGGGGGATGAAATGGGAGTTATACTATCTGAATCACTACATGATTTGGCCTCAAAACCCTGGAGACAACCTCCGTCCACAGGAGTCATATCCAAAGCTGGCAGCAGGGCCACAATGCCACCTTCTTAATAACCCGGCCAGTTGGGAGAAATCATTCCTTGCTTGGGACTGTTACCATCCTTGCCTGAAAAGAACAGGCATTCCCTCAGATTCCAGCAAAGCTACTGTGGGAGAAGAGTTCTTTTTTCCTCTCCATCATCCATTGGTTTTACACATGTATACACTCAGAGACAGAGGACTTCACCGCAGTACAGTCCTTCCTGGACTGGAAAGTGGTAGTTACACCAACCTGCCATATACTGCTAACAGAGATGAAATTGTTCAGGATAATGAGAACAGGGCACTCAGTGTACCTGAAACTGCAGAGGGAATCTCAGCAGGCAACATGTAAGAACTTACTGCGGGCTGGAATCTGGCCAGCTCCCAAATTTCTCATCTCCTGCAGAAAGTGCTAATACACACTGGGAGGTCAAAGCAAGACTCTTAAGCCTCATGAGAAGAAAAATGGCTCTTCCAGGAGCACGAGACCCTCTACCACAGCAGTGAGAAGTGCTGCTGCCTGGTCCCATTGTACATGTCCTAATGCTCCCACTTTGCCACCGTAACTCCCACTCTGGAACAGCACAGACTACTGGCACCAGCTGTGTTTAGATGTACCCTGCACAGGCTCCTGTGGTGTTTCCAGCACGGAGGCAGAGACTTCAGGAGCACTGCAGTATTTTGTCAGGAGGAATATGCTGTGTTGAACCCACCCTGTAGAGATCAGATGAATAATTACAGAAAAGGGCTTGAGGCGGTTCACAAAGGATCTGGTGCGTAAGGCTTTGTTCAGAGGTGACGTTTCCTCCTTACCAAAGCTCATAAATAACTTTTAAACCTTAAGCAAATGAATTTGCCATTTTTCCTGTCGTAAAGAACCAGTTTTTCTCAGGGCAAAGCTACTGTGGCTCAGCTCATACAAAAATCTGGGTTTTGAACTGTTCCAAAACATGGGTTATCAAAGGGAGAAGAGGAGAAGAACGTACAACTCCTCCTCTCAGCATACATCATTCACTTGCTCTGTGCCTGTAGTTGTTCTGGCACAGCACAGCTTCAATCCATGCACAGGCTGACGGGCTGTGCTCTTCTCACTCCTGTAAGAGGACGTACTAAAGCTCATCATAGAATGGTTTGGATTGGAAAGGATCTTAAGATCATATAGTTCCAACTCCCTGCCATAAGCAGGGATGCCTCACACCAGACCACGTTGCCCAAGGCTCTGTCCAGCCTGGCCTTGAACACTGCCAGGGATGGAGCATTCACCACTTCTCTGGGCATCCTGTGCCAGGCTCTCACCATCCTCACAGGAAAGAACTTCTTAGATCTAACCTGAACTTCCTCTGTTTCTGTTTGAACCCATCACCCCTTGTCCTACCACTACAGCCCCTCATGAAGAGTCCTTCTCCAGCATCCTTGTAGGCCCAGAAATAACCTGACAGCTCTTTCCACAGCAGCACTGAGGCAGACGTACATGGTACCTGTAGGTATGTGCTCAGCCCCACAGTGTATCAGAGCTGGGAGCTGGTCCTGGGTCAGCCAGCAGCAGCCAGACCATCCTTCTGCCCAAATCCCACAGAGCACTGACTTTGTACTTACAAAATAAATAATAGAAATGAATAATTAAAAAGCAAAACATGTCTTAGAGTTTAACAGCTCCGAGGAAGAATGTGCAGCCACAAAAGGTAGGGGTTTAATAATTAATTGCTGCTTTATTTAGCACACAAGCAACTTAGATCAAAATTAAATCCTTGTAAAGGAGCTCCTTGGAAATGGCCACTCAAAAAAGTGGGATAAAAACTTGGTCACAAGAAGAAGGAGAAGGGAGGGGGGAAATAGAAGAAAGAAAGAAAGTCAATATAATAGAATTGGGAAAAGGATTTTCTTATAAAGCACATAGCAGTTTCTTTCTCAGTTCCAGGTAGTGGAAGTGACCCTCCCAGATTTGTTCCATTTGCTGTGTCACCACTTCCACCACCCTGCTGCAATGCCACTGTCTGGGCAGGCAGC
Source organism: Nestor notabilis (assembly GCF_000696875.1). NCBI lineage: Eukaryota > Metazoa > Chordata > Aves > Psittaciformes > Psittacidae > Nestor > Nestor notabilis. The sequence continues at coordinate 64,130 of NW_009912578.1, read as the reverse complement.
ACTGCAGGGAGCCAACAGCTTTTCCTGCCCCACACTGTGACCCCTCTGCTCCTCACCAGCCCTTCCTCACCCTCCCTGCTGCTCACGCTGCCCTGCCACCACCACCCCCCCATTTCTGCTGGTCAGCTCCAGAAAGCACAGAGCTATTTGGGTTGTAAAAGAAGGCAGAACCAGCCAGTGTTGTGTCTCTCCCTGCAGGAAGGTGAAGTGGGGAGAATGAGGCAGAGTACACAACATATAGCATAGAAATGGAAGAAAAGTTAGGTTTTCTTGATTACTTTCCAATACAAAATCTTCTTATTTCATTGACTCCTGAGAAAAGTAACATCTCAGACGTGGTTTGCAATACAGTTACCATACTCCTGTGTTAGTGCATAGGATTAGAAAGTGAAAACGTATTGAAACAAACTAGATTAATCCTGCTTTCTAGTTCCCTTTCCCAGCTCACTTCACCAGTTCAATCACGTAGGCTAAACTACATGATTAAAAAGGAGAAATAAACAGCAATACCTCCAAATTTGTAGCATGGGTACAGATTTTCAGTGTCTTTATTCCTGGGACTGTACCTTTATAGCTGCTAAGAACTTGGGCCTGGAAGCACAATAACCTTTTTGTGTCAAGGATTGCTGCAAAGTAGCAGAGGAGACGTACACATGGTGCTCTTGCACGGACATACGGTGCTTTTTCACTGCAGCCTATACAAACCCAGAATGTAAAACACATTCTGTCAGTAGTTTATTCTTTGAGGCCCCTAAAAGTACAAAGAAAGACCTAAAATAAGTACTTTGAGGAGTCAGAGTCACCTCGGACTGATTCTCTCAATTCATGAGCTCGGAAATCACTGCTGACCTTCATGCTAAAGGATGTTAAGGCAGGAGTGGAGTCTCAAGGTGGGATTTACAGTCCAGCTCAGCAACATCCTTTTCCAACTGCAGCTTTAAGCTAAGCATTCATTGACGTAGTTTTATGGTATTCTGGAGTAATTTTATTTGCTTAACCAATCTCCAGGATCTAGTTCTGAGGCGTGCTCTCTGCTGCATTTTCAATTACCTCGTAGTCATCACTGCACCCCATTTGCTGCACTCTCCAAAGCAATTCAAAAGTCGATCTAGATGGTGATAAAGGGGGAAAAGTATTGGAGAAAATAAAGACAGTCCTCAACACAGGAAAATTGAAGGCATATAACCATGTTGCTGCCTTAATGTTAAAAAAAACCCATAAAATTGGCTACTTCCTCCCTCTGTTGCTCTTTCTCAACAGGAGCTGAGTAGCTGATATAAAAGGCATGTTGCAAATCAAGCTCAAGCTGCACATGACAGACGTGGGACTGGAATAACAAGGATATCACAGTCTAAGATTCAGATATGAAGCAGAAGCTGTATGAGAACCATCATCTGGGATTATAAGGAATGAAATATGTTTGCAGAGTTGCAGGCAGCATTGCATGCAGAATTAATACTTGAAAAGGGAGAATTCCAGAGCTCCAGATGAACAAGCAGGACGACGTGAGGAGCTTAAGTGTGCAGCAGCTATTCTGTTTCACTAGTGAGCAGTAAGTATGATAACCATAATCTTTCCTTTTGACTGGTCACCTCATTTGTGGCACTTGTAAAAGCAGAGGCAGGGCTGGTTGCAAAGGGGAGGATTTTACTTATGAGATAATTCTGCTCATGAGAAATAAATTAGAAACACTTGGAAAAGAGGGTGTGTAAGTTATTACTGCCTGAGGGCAGCAGGAAATTATGAGAATAATAGTGTATGCATGTCCTTTGCTATTATTTACCTTGGCATTCAAGAAGCCATGTGTAGTTGCCAGAGCAACTTCCACATCACTTGATACAAAAGCTACATGTACATTGCTCCTCTCTCAGAGAGGAACATCCCATACACTCGCCCCAAACTTGCAATCGCAGGGCAGTTTCTATAAGGAAATCCTGGCAGCAGCCTCAGGAGTATTCCTCTTCTTTTGGAACAAATAAATAACTTGAAGGAATCCTGCTTGCTGAAAAACATCACAGAACCATAGAATCCCAGCCTGGTTTGGGTTGGAAGGGACCTTAAAGCTCCTCCAGTTCCAACCCCTGCCACGGGCAGGGACACCTTCCACTAGAGCACGTTGCTCCAAGCCCCTGTGTCCAACCTGGCCTTGAGCACTGCCAGGGATGGGGCAGCCACAGCTTCTCTGGGCACCCTGTGCCAGCACCTCAGCACCCTCACAGGGAAGAGCTGCTGCCTCAGAGCTCATCTCAGTCTCCCCTCTAGGAGGTTAAAGCATTTAAAAGTCAAACCTGAATCTCTAAAGCACTGTGTCTGGGAGGGTTTCCATCACTTGCTTTCTTGCTGTACCCCTCCCCACAGTGAGAAAGTCCAGTTGTTTTCCTCTCCTTATTTCAGAGTAGTATTTAGTGCTCATCTACATTCCAGAGTAGCCAGCAGAGGCGAGGAGTAGGCAGGCACTGGCAAATTGCCCACAGACTTCTGGTCTGATTCATGTTCCTGTACTCTGACCTGGAAATCCGAGCGCTCATTCCCCTTTCACAGGAGAAGCAAGAAGATATGGAAGAAAACGTCAAAACTAATTTTACCCAAATTAAATCTAAAGGAAGGCTTCCACTGTCTTGTCCTTGTGTTTTCCTCCCTAGACCTGTGTCATCCTGAATACCTTTGTGGGAGAAAAACTACTATCTTGAATATATAAGAGCCAGATTATGGTGAAGTATTTAAGATGGAGCAAACAGAACGAACTGCTTTTTAAACCAGTCCAGAATACATCAGGCTACAAGAGTTTTTTGCTTGGTCTTGCAATATTTTCTATTTTTCACAAAGAGCCAGCTCCTGGAATCAAGAAATCACAGAGCAGTGATCCCTGTCCATTAGAAAATACCTTCTGAAATGTGTAGAGCAGTCTGGAAAACTGAATGCTAAAAGATATCCAGCAAGAAAAAGGAATCTAGAACAAACTCTTTGTTTCTGGAATCTGATTTATGACACTTTGAGCAGTCCATAATCATACAAAAAGATTAAGTTGGAGCTCTTCCTCTCCTTTAAAAAACTGGCTTATAAATCAGTATGAAGGAGCGAAACTGCAATGATGTTCTAGGTTTTCCCTGGAGAAGTTTTAAGCTAAAGAGTTCAGCACTTCCCAGAAATCATTCCTGCATGCAGACAGGGTACATAAAACTCCTTCTTTCTATTTCTATGCACACTGAGTTCAAACTCACAGCTGAGAATGTAGAAACACTGAAGCTTAGTCAATATTAATGTATTTTAATGACATTGCCAGCTCTAAGACAAAGGTAACATAATAGTAACAACTACATCAACTCTCATTGGCAATCATGTGGCCAAACACCCATGCAGGATCAAGGAAAGTGCCACAAAAAGTAAGATTTATAGCATTCTCCCAAAACAAAGGCAAGAAACAACAGTATTAGGAAGTTCAGCATGGAATTTCACAGGACTAATGACAGCAAAAAGCTGAACTTGAAAACAATGTCAGCGCTGCTTTTCTGTAAGGACTCCTTTGTTTCCTCACCCCATATGAACTACTACATACGGCAGAACCCCCCTGGCCTTTGTGTCCCATCTCTCTCCATGTCTCAGGGCTGTACCAGGCCTTCATCTTTTAAGTCTTGCCCCCACATCCATAGTGGTTCTCTTCTCTCTAACCAAAAACCCAATATAGGGTCCAAGGGACACACATTAATGATTCAAGAGAAACTAATCCAACTTTCCCTTCTCAAAAGGACCAGACAATTATGCTGGTGGGAGTCATGAGAAGGGAAGTTACAGACAGCCACAGGGCACGGAGTGCTTGAATCACCCTGGTTGTTCTTGAATTCTAAGATGAAAGCTGTAAAATCTTTCCCTTTTTAGAACAGGGGTAAAGCCAGTGGCATGCAGCCACCTCTGCCCCACCTCACAGATGAAAAGCAGGAGCATTTACCTGCAGTTTCCTGCTTCTTAAGTCTAATGTTTGCAGGGAAGGGAGGGAATTCAAACTTGAAGTTCCCTGAGGTTTTCTCAGGTAGCGTTGTCCTTTGAACAACAGGGAGATCAATCTGCAGTGCAATACACAGGCATGTAGGACATACTAATGACTTCCCATAGCACACCAATTTGCTCTTCTCACTTCTTGATATCAACTTTTAGCTTTAGTCCTCCTCTGATAAGGGAATTTTCACAAATCTGCAGTTGACAGTCATATTCCTGTATGGGGGAAAGAAGGGTTGACTTCATTGAAAGAAGGCCAGAACTTGCTGGATCTGCTAATGTGAAGCTGAGGGGCAGGTATTGGGATGAACTGATATATCTGCCTGGGAGTAATTCTTGTCTCTCGTTTCTCATCTTTACATTTAATCCTGACATTTAAACCACAGCCATTTCTGCCTCTATCCTGCAAGTAAATTTGTACTATAGCAGTACATTAGTACATCAAGGTGTACACTAAATGCAGTCCTGGGGTTCTGCTTTGGACTAGATTTAGCCTGGTTCCATGGACTATGTACCCCTGGTGTGTATTTGGTTCAGGAGTATCCATGAGGCAAACCATCGTATTGGATTTTTATATCCCAGCTGGGGGTTGTGGTGCTCCTAAAGCAGGGTCTGTGTCTCCAAAGGAAACCTAGTTAACGCATTCTAAACCCAGTCCAGTGCATGGAGAGTAAGGATGATTAGGGGCTCACTTCAAAACTGCTCCATTGCTCCAAACCAAAGCACTAATTCAGATAAAGCCTCTTTCAGATGAAAAGAAATCACTGATGCAGGGTCTCAGGTAAGTGCTGTTCTGATAAGGGTTCATGCTAATACCTACAATGAATACCAGCAGCTCTGCATCTTCTAACACATAACTATCCTTAATTTCCTTAAGTTCCCCACAAATCTTACCCCAAACACAGAAAAGCCTCAGGTTTCATACAACGGAAAGATGGATGGCTTGTGGTAAGCCTATGTCTGAATAAATCACATCGCTTTCCTGAACACACTATATCCCTTCCCTCACCAACAGGAAGAAACACAACTACTTCTAAAAATATTTGGTATGTTCCCTTGCTATGTGCACGACATGAGAACTGCAGAACATTACAGTCTAGGCTGTATCCTATCAGATCTAGGAATCTATATCACATCAAGAGTGGATGATGCACACTAAGCTGGCACAAAAGCAGTGATGACCCATTTTAGGCATGACAAGACAGACAGAGCAGTTCCGTAGTTCTTCCATTAATACTGGTGGATCAAGGAGCTTCCTCTGCTTCTACTGCATAACTGATGTGATCAGAGTTTTCCCTGGGCTTCCACTGCAGCAGTGCCCACGTGAATCCTACCAAAGTCAGTTCCTTTAGTCCCTGAATATGATGTAGAAATGGCCCATGGCAATATGAAGAACTGATCTATAGGGATTCTGAGAAAGGGACCAAAGACCAAACCCTGTCTATGACCCACTCAAAGGTGCCAGGTCCATGAAAAAGCTGGTACAACCTGGACTAAGTCTTTGCTGGCTTTGCCTCCTCAGAATCTCCTTTGCTGTTCACGGACCAATGCACATACTTGTATTGCACAAGACATCACCGGGGACCCACAAGCTGAAATCCTTCCTTGGCAAAACCTCTTTGTGAGGCTGGTAAAAGGTTGTCTGTGTGAAGAGAAGCTTTAGATCCATTAGCATTTTTCACCATAAGAATACAAAGAAAACACAGAGTAATAAGATAAAACCCCAAAAATATTATAAACTGATACCTGCCCCCCAAGAGCATCCACTGTCAGCTAGAGCATAACCTACATAGTCCAGGCTGTCTTAGAGACCCTTCAGGATTCTGTACTGTTCATCATTCTCCCTCCAGCAGCAGCTCTCAAACCACTGAAGGGCAATGGTCTGGTTTACCACTGGCCTTGCTTAGCTGTCTGTATTCATCAGCCATCCTCCCTTGGATGCAATGGGATGAGATCCTAGATAAGAGCCTTTTAGGACAACTCCTTTCCACTCGCCCTTGTTTGCTGCCTACAGACCTGCCCTCAGCAAAGATTTTGTCAGTATTTTTCCTGTCCAATCAAATCAGACACTTCGAGCTCAATGCTCTCTTTTTACCCTTCCACATTACACAGGGAAATGGGGAAGAAGAGCTGAGGGGGAAAAAGAAGGAGAATACTGAAAATACTTTGTTCTGCAGTGTAAAATGAAATGCAAGAGGGGATGTTCTGCTATTCTACGGAATTTTGGTTTAAATCCCGTCATACACATCATTTATTTTCTACAGCTAATTTAAAAGCCTCTTTTTCACCTGTAAGAAACTCCCACCTCCTGTAAGCTGTTATTTCTGGTGCATCCCAGTATTCCACACAAAATGCTCCTCAGGTCTGAACTCCATTTCTGCAATGACACTACCCACTGGTACACCAAAAAAAGCATCCTTCTCCCCAGGGCAGACACCCACTGCTATACCTTTTTTCCCTAAGAAAACCCCCAACATGTTTCTTTCATATATCCTTCAATTCCTATTAACAACCAACTACTCCCACTCTCGTATATGAGCCTATATATTCTTTGCATGTTGTACATCAGGATGAGACTATAAATACCTCCAGGCAGGCATCTGCTTAACCTACGTGTTCTAAAAAACATGGGGATTGGGTCAGACCAGTTTGTTTTCAGCTGAGGGGGAGACAAGCAGGAAGAAAGAAAATAACCGTAAGATAAGGGTGAAAAGGGAAAACAAAGGACAGTGGAATGAAGGTAAGAAAGGAGAAATGGAAAGGATTGCTGAGAAGTGGGATAGAGAGCCAGCTAATATATTTGATGAAAATGCAACATTAGCAAGCACAGTATGATTTGACAAGTGTGAACAAGCCTACACCAATGTTAAAAAGCACTACATCTGGCAATGTGTCAATGTTTAAGCAGCACTTTCCCTCTCCTTCCCATGCTGGGATTCTGCATCCTTGATATTCCCTCAGATCCACTTCTAAGCTGCTTAGGTCTCTGGGAATATATTTGTAGAGGTGGATTGGACAGAAAACAGATATAAATTGGTTGCAATTCCAGTTCCTATCACTCCCTCCCCAGGTTACCTCCTTACAAAAGAAGAGATCAGCAAAACACTGTGCAATGCTGCTACATCCCCAAACACAGGGAATCATTTAAACCAGAAATGCTGGGGTTAACCATATGGCATTTAACCTACCTATCCCCTTGCGTGTATTACTTTAAGTCCAGCAAATATATGGCAATGAGATCACTTGTCTTTTGGAACACAGCAACAGTTCTGGGGCACTAAATTCAGCAGCTGCAGAGTCTGAACTCAAGCAGGATACATATGTGAAAGGAATTTTTAAACTCTCCTCTAGCAGCTTTCTTCAGGAGCCCAGGTTGATATTTTCCTTAAGGAAAACCAGGCTCTTCCCTTGTTCCTGTGTGAGGAATCCTGTGTGTAGATATGCAGATTTGATCACAGCAGTTATCAGTACAGGTTATCAACATGCACATACACACATCATACACACTTGCTATTTTCATGGACCTTAAACTCCCAGATTTGCTGCATGTTCACAGTTTTTAGGTTTATCCCACGTTATTTTTAGCAAAGGTTTGAACCTTCTCCTATATTTTAACCCTGCTCAATCCCAACATTTTTGTTCTTTTTTACCTATAGGTCCATTGGTGGGTATCCATCATTCCAGCCGAGAACAGCAGGTATCACCCTCCTACCCCAGTACAACCTAGAGAGCTCAATATTGTATAACACGAACTACCAAATCACTCATGCAGATTGCTTTTGGAGCTATTATGGAAGCAAAATACAAACCCTCAACAGTTCATTCTGCATGAACTGCATTCAGTACTGCACGTTGTCAATTTAAAATAACCAAACCCACAGCAATACAAACTTCCTGCTACTTATCAAGCTTTCACTCCTGTAAAGCTCATACGAGCAGATTGTTTTTAACTCTCATATGCTAAAGCATTTGGAAACTATCAGTCATTTGGAGGGGAGAGAGAAGAAAGGAAATTCCCAAGGTTTTGCATGCAGGGACAGATCCAGGCCCTGGTTAACAGGTGCAACTGGTGGCGTTTTTGCCAGATTTATTCTTGCTTCCAGCAGGACAAAGCTGAAAAATCATGGGCCTAATAAACCAGATTTATCATGTAGATAAAAATAGTCGCTGTCTCCTCGGCACTGCGTGTCCTGTGCTGCTGAGGAGCAACTCACAATTCTCTTGTTTTGGATAATAAAATGGTTCCCATGGCAACATCATCTGATGTCACAGAAACGACGTCCGTGAGGTCATAAATCCTTCCAAGGAAACCACAGAGGAGGCTCGAAACTTTACAGATCTGTGAGGTGAGGTTAATATTGGCTTCTTTGTGCCTTGGTCTCACTCGCCTGCCTTCCCGCCCCTCCCACCCCCCAAATATTTTATTAAACAAAAAAGTGGAAAGATTTGTGCCAGGAATTTCCTGTTGGCTGTTGTCCAGAGAACAGAGAATACCAGCAGTAAGTAACGTGAACAATGCAAGTTCCTCCTGGGCTTGCTTTGAGCAAGCTTCCAAGTCCTTCTCTAACTTGGCTGCAATATGACAGTGCTTTGGAGAGGTTACTGAGCTCCACAGCCAGGGGTTTGTACAGAAACATTGCAGTTTTCTCCTTCCCCCTTCTCCAAGTTACAGTTCATGTTAGTGAAATAAACATCCTACTACTACACAGTGGAGAACACTTTAAACAAGTCGCTTTGCAAGCTAGAAATACAAACATGCATCTGCTGTAGGAGGAAATGCAAGACATTGCCAATGTAGGTGAGATGAGACTGTCAGCCAAAGGTTATGTCAGTGGTCAGGCCCAGGCATTCCAAAGGGAAGAGCCAAGAACACATGCAGAGAGCAGGTAGTTGTGAAATAACCTGCTCACTGTTTGATTCCTGACCAGCCGTCAAAGTGCCCTCCAAAAGCAGTGTGCCAGCAGCCCTGTGCACACACATGCCTGTGTGCTGACACATGCTGCTTTCTCCTTCTCTCCACCTTGGCAGCACCAACCCATTTTCCTCCTCTAACTATCATATTTTCCTCCCTGCACCCCAGGAATTAGGCATCTATTAAGTGGTTTGTAGAGTTTAAATAAAGAATTAGCCAGCTCATCAAGAATCTGCCTTCCTAGTCAAGAGCGAGATGTCAGCAGGCTTTCAGGTCATGTGAATAAGATTTGAAGAACTGAATTTTTAATATGTTTTATATGTTAATGCATATTTAAGAGTACAGACGTGTTTTTCACAGCTTCCATCCAAGCATCTCAAAACATCTTTAAATGGGTTTCTAGTTTAGACTTCATTCTTAATGAGGTAATGCAAAAGGCCTACCAGTGAGAGATGTGTTCAAGCTCCCAAGTAGAGCATGGTGGCAAAAACAAACAAGGTCTTATTGTCAAGCCCAAATATCCCAAATTTACCAGTCAGGAACTTGAGAAGATACTTGCTTAAACTAGAGACTGTATTAAAAAGAATACTTTTTAGGATGACTTTTTATTCCCAGCCTCAGCAGTGCACTGAGCTGCTAGTTCAAGCTTTTTCCCCCAGCTGACAAAACTAGGAGTGTGCTCTTGATGTGATGAAATAGATTTCACATCTTTGCATTACTTCAGGAGCTGGGACTTTTGGAATATACAACTATCCTGAGACTCAATAAAATCCTGAGAGCTGGCAGTACCGTGTTTAGGACAGGAAGTAATGAGTGGTAATGCTTGCACTCAAAACTCCAGGGATAGGTAGAACACAATTACTAAAGTATGAACTTGCACCAGACTGTGCTTAAATATGCTCTCTGAATTAAAAAAAGAAGTCTCTTAGGACCAGAAGAGTCAGCAGTTGTATGTGTGTAATGTATCATTATCAACAAAGACCTTGTACTTCAGCGTCTCCTGAAGCAATGCTGAAGCTGCAGGTCAGAACCGGCTTTGGGAGGACTTTCTATTCTGCCTTTGCCTCCTGCACTCTTTGGCATTCATCTGTGAAAATCCAGACTCAGAGATAACAGGATCACCACACAAACACTATGGCTTTTATGCTAGTGGGATGTAATAGAGTAATGCAAAGTATTGCAATCAACTGTGAATAGTGGCTAGTCCAGACACAACCCCTCCTCAACCACCTATTTAGTAAATGGAAGTTACATTAACTATACTATAGCACTAAGCCTACAGGTACAGATTACTTTTCCATAACAACTAAACATATTCAGAAGGTGGCAACGGGTGGTGGGGAAGTGCTTAGATGTGTATTTCAGGCTGCTTTGTCTGTGGAGTGGAATTTCAGGCAGGGCTGTGGCCATCCTTCAGATGTTGGCAGCAGAGGGTAATCACCAGCGCTGACCTAAGAGTGCTATATATACACTTATAGCACATAAGTGGTCATAGAAACCACCACAAAACTGCTGTATTTTCAAAACCATGATATACATTTCAAACTATTATATAAAGTGGCTTTATACTTCCCTGCTAGGGTGCCCTAGCCTCTTTCTATACCATTCACAGCATAGTTACTATAGTAACTAATGCATTGCAAAAGAGAGGAAGAAGCTAAAAAAAAAAACCAAAACCAAAACACCAACCTTAAAACATGATGGAAACCAAAGAAAGGAAGTGTCTTTACAAAGCCAAAATACACACTGAGAAGAATGCAGGCATAGCTTTATGGCCATTGCTTTGGAACTACCAGCACCATCTCACTCAGGACGTTGTCACTTAAATTCATGGCACTTGGCATCGCAGGAGCTGGGCATACCTGGATTTCATGACACAAAGATGCTGTTCCTTCATCAAGATGCAGAACTGCATAAAGAATTTCCTCCATCCTCCAAATTAACACTAAAAGCACTAAAATCTATGAAAATCTCTATAGCTTGTATTACATGGAATGATCTTTGGGAGAGGAGATGCATTTCTGAAATCCATGAAAAGTTTAGAATTCCACATTTTCAAGTTTCATGTGCAAAGCTTTAGCAGGGAAGTGTGGGAGTGACAGATCAACACACAAAGTCATAGAAACTGTGACATATTACATACTAAAGAGAAGAAACTGCAACAGAACATGAGGTTCTCTCAACTCAGGGATTAAAAAGGCTTTATGCATCACTTTACCTGCGTGTACCTGTATACTCACACAGTGCAGAGTCTGATTTTCCACTAGCAGATGCAAATCTTCATGTGAAACTATTATATCAGCCCTGTACTCCTTCCCATCGCCCTTCTACAACTACACAATGCAAACTAGCTGTGGGACAGTAAAACAAAAAGAGGAATTCAAGAGCTTCAACTAATTCCACGTTCTGTTGCTTCAAGAGCTTCAACTAATTCCACGTTCTGTTGCTTAAGGATATTCCTGATAAAGCCTGTAGCTCTCTCCCTGTGTCAGCAGTTCTCTTTCCTCAGCCTTCTTTGACACTTCATAATAGGAAAGCTATCATTTAACATCTTATGGTCAAAGTATTATTGTCCCTTGGTGTCTCCATGACACTGTCAGGAAAAGCCACTCTCCCCATCACATAGTGGAAAGTCATTTCAAGGATGCTTTCTGCAACTGACATTTCCCAACCGCTTTTTAGAGGATGTGAAAAGCAGCAAGAATGGTTTCTGCTACATCTCTTGGGACTGGATAGATTTAGCCATAAGCCATTCAAAAAGCCCCATGTCAACCACAACAAGCCAACCCGTTTTGCTCAAAAGGAGGCACAGAATACATGGAAAACTGCCATCACCATCAGTTAAATCACAAAATACAGCAAACCACTTGGAAACTTTCTAAGACTTCCTTTCATTTTGCAAATATTTTACAGGCCTCAAAAATCAATCCAAGTTCAAAAACAAAGGTTTTGCCACCAGTTCTTTTGGGTGGCTGCACTGAATGGGGCACTGCAGTCAGTTTCAGTGTACTTCAGGTATCTAAACCTTATATCTCACTAACCATTGAACTAATGGGTGTAGAAATGAACCTTGAACAACCAGTGAGAGAAACACTGCACAGCAACTTACCTCGTATCCCCTTGTTCCCTCCTTATCTACTGTCTCAGTGGTAGATTTTAGAATTCTACTAAAAGAAGGAAAGAAATTGCATTTCCCAATCAGCCAAACTAAATCACATAAAAAGCACCTGACAAAATGTTCTGAGCTTTTCCCAGTGAACCTGGATTGACAAGTTCACCTGTATTTCTCATTCCTTTTGATTTTTTCCTTTCCCTCCACACACAGCAAAGATAGCACATACTCTTCAGACAGTCTAATATTTTTTTAATCAAAAGGAAATTAAAGAAGAGGCAATGATGTACATCCCTTCTGGGGAAAGGAGAAGCTTCATTCCTCTCCTGTCTTAAAATAGCCTGATTGAACTACAATATTTGCATTACAATTCTGGGTCAGCTGCACCATGGGATTCCAGTGCAGATCTGAGGCTTGTTTAGTTTTTATTTTCAGCCTTGTAGATTTTTCACATTATATACATTCTGCTGCACATTCCTCCTGATATTCTATATCAGTGCAGTTTGGAACAATTGGAGAGATTTACTCCCTGGGTATTTGGAGGAGGAAACAAGGCCTGCGGCAGTTTTATTCATTGGAAGTGGAAATCTTTGCTGCAGAGGATCAGGTGTCAAAGTAGACAAAAGAGCCTTTGATTCTTTTCAAACATGGATTCAGATTCTGCTATTCCCTACTTCTGTATCAAATCATAGCACTCTTCAGTGCAGCACTCTGGGTTTTACCTGGAGTATAGAAAATGAAGACCAAGTCATGCTTATAAGGTGTCATCTGGTAAAACATCCCTGTCAACAAATATCTCCTATAGCTCAGCACAAGTTTCCAATTCATTTCACTCTCTTCCCACTCTGTGTGTCGAATTCTTGAACGTACTTTTATCAGACTAATTTGCAAGCTTATTCCCCTGATCTGGTGACAGGTCTTGGTGGGCAGGCCATGTCTACAGCTCAGGCTGAGTGACTTAGTAACATACATGAGGTGTTTTTCCACTTCTCTTCTGGCAGCAGTCACTCCAAGTAATGCACAGACCTTCCAAAGGCCCATCTATGTAGAGCTGCTTTTCCTCCTCATCTTGCTCCACCAGTTTGTATGTTAGAAGAAGAGCACTTGGTGAGCACAAAGGGGAATTCTGAGTATTAATTAAAGCTATTTAAAAGCATTCACTGAAAGGCGCTGCAAGAATTATCTGCCATGTACTAAAAGAGTGAACAAATCCATACAATGACAAAAATTAGAGATTGAAGAGACTATCTGGTCCCTAATCCTGAGCAGTGCAGCAATTAGTGTATTCTAAGAATGTTATTCAGCCTTAGCCAGTGACTGTGTTTCTATTACTTCTATCATATTTCTTAGAAATGTGCTTCTTTCTATGCTGACTCAGAGGCAAGAACGAATTTCATCATCTCATTTTACCTCAAGAAATTACACTCCTTTGTATCATCTTTAATAGGTTTTCCCCAGAGCTTTTGCCTTTGGGATTTATGCTGCATGTTCTGGGGTGGGTTTTGCAACCTCCCAGCATTTGTGACTTCCTGAAACATTTTTGATTATCAGCCCATTGCTCTCTTACATTTCTCTTCCAAGCTGCACATAAAAAACTCTTTTGATTTGCCTTCATGAATCAAACCTCCAGATATTTCATCCTTTGAGCTGATGCTGATACGATTTTCCCCTACTTTGTAAAACTATTTCTTGTACTAGAACTTGTACACAGACTACAATGCATTTAGGGAGGAAATCACTGGACAGGATCTGACTGGAACAAATGAAAAAGAATACAATTATTTTCTCCAGAAGAAGCCAATGTTCCTGCCTCTGTGGCACTGACAAAGACATTTTACTTTCATTAGATAGTTTGTCCTTACCACATTCTGTAATTTCAAAGTGAACCTCCTGGTGTACTCATCTTCCTGTTCCGAGAAGGGAAAACACTGGGATTTCATTTGATAGCAAAAAACCTTTCCATTTATTAACATAAGAAATGGTCTAGACAAGGCCAAGCAGCTGATGAACTACAATTACTTTCATGATCCATTAACAATACATGTGTGTGTCCTGTTATTGTTGGTATTCCTTTATGTTCATTACTGATATATAGGAACCTCACTCACCCATTTCAATACTAGTGTGATCTGTGTCATGCAAACAGAGGGGGGAAAGAGCCACTGGGCACTACTCCAGTTTCATGTCTGTAGAAGACGTGATTTTCTGTAATATTAAGTTCTGATGAAGAAGCCAGAACATGACACGCATTCATGACACACACCAAATGGATTATAAGCTGGCTGATGGGGCTTAAAATGGGAAAAGGCTCCCCCTCACACCCTGCTTGACACGAGTCTTTGCTTGGAGTCTCTTCTGGATATATAATATATATTCTACAGGAACAAAAAAGATCCTTTTTTAAGCTACCTACATATGTACACAAAACAAGCCTTTCCCACTTCCCCTTTCCCTCTGTCTCACTGTCACACACACAGCTGAGACCTGCAATGGAAAAGCCACAGTTACCTCCTCAGAAGAAAACAGCAACAGCATTTCATGTATATTAATGAAGACACATTAAACATCTTTCACTGTGACTGAGAAAAAACAGTGTTTGAAACCCGTGAGTTACTGAGGGGGGAGAGAGAAGGAGTAGCATTATAGAAATAAATACAACAACAGCCTGAACAAGCCAAGGGCAACACACAGATTTTTCACTTCCCTCACGCTCACATCTGTAATGGAGAGAACACATCACAAGTCTCATCAGGTTCTATATCTGCCTATGAATATGATACTCTTGAGTACTTCTTTATGGTTTAATTTTGGTTAATGTTATTGTTGCTAATATCCACTTAGAAGCATGGAATTAAAATGTTTTTTGTTACTACCATCATCTTTTTCTGTTTGGCAGACTGATGATTTAGTCTTCTTTCGTAATGGGACTTGAAAGGAATATGATGTGCAATGTTTTTTGTGCCCAAGGTTGCTCCTCGGTGTCTGTTCAGAGTTGCCCAAGGTGGTTTCATGGTTAACTTTCACTCCCTCTGCTGGCTCGCAGGCATCAGAGCACAAGATGCTATTTTGTTTACGTCCTCCAAAAATTGTGTTTACTATGACTTTTATATAAAAGTAATAGTATTTACAGGAAATTCCCAGCACATCAAACCAGTTCTGGATACACTGTGTTTATGTATTCTGCAAGCCTGAATGTTTACATTTTCCTGGACCATCCAAGTCACTCTTCAAGGCTTCCAACCAGCCATGTAGACAGCCCAAGGCTGGCAGCCCAACAGTCAACACTTTAGTGTGTTCATTGCCAGCCTTCAATTCCACGTCATAGTGAGAATCTTAAACCATCTAACTTTTACAAGAAAAAGAGTACATTTGACATCACTATCAGCCAAGACTATGAAGATCCTTTGGAGAAAATCAGCAACAGTTAAAACTGTAAAGAGATATGTATGAAAGATGGATGATGAGCAACCTGACAATGTGTAGAAGGAGGAGAGCAAATAATCCCCTGAAGAGCAAGGCAAGCTCAAATTGAAAGATTCAGTCATGCAGCCTACAGCAAAGTGTTGCCAACAGCAAACACGACTCCTGGTGATAACACAGCTCTCTCAGCCCATCCCTTCATGGCTCTTCTTTCTGTAATAATTGTGGAATTCATGCATATAAAACCAAGGATACTCTCAACCATTTTGTAGCATTATGCAAGAACAACCTCACTATCTGCATTTAAAACACAAAGGTCTTTTTCAACCTTACAGCTGGCCCTTCTGCTCTTCCATCATCACAGCTGACAGTGCTGACAAGTTTATCTATCTTAACTGGATTCTCCCTAGCTCAGCAATAATTGCTGACAAGTATCTCTCTGCTTTCAAAATAAGCTGAACACTGGGTTTGCTGCAAAATCCTGTCTGGAGTGATCACAGGATCCTGTACTCATCCCAAATCTGTTCTAGAAGACAGCTTTTATTGCTGCTGTTCTCCAAGATAGAATCACCATCTGCAACAGCGAGACCAGTTCCTCCAGGGCTGCCTGCAGAAGAGCCTGGAAACCCACTGAGATGCTGGTGCAAGCAGCACTGACCTTCCAGCCCACTGGAGGTCACCTTCTGTTGAAGCCTTCCTAATACTGGGAAGATGTCAACAGCCCTCCTTGGAGTTTGTTGGGTCAGTATCAGCAACACCAAAATACAAGACTTTGGATCAAGAGATGTGGACGCAAAGCTGTTACAATGTTCTCTCAGTATCTATGGCAAAATGTGCACACAACCTGGTGGATAAAAAAGAGAAAGCTCCAAAAGGATCAATTAACACCTTCTCATCACTTAAAACTCACATCTGTTGCTCCAAGGTGGTCTGTCTGCAAATGGCAGTATGCAGAGATGGGAAAATTGTCATGTCACGTAGGAAGAGGGGTCCCCACGAGCCACCACAGTCAGTAATGACAGAAAAGCTTCCAGGAGCTATGAAACCTGAGGGCCATAAGAGATGTCTACAGACAAAGGTTATGGTAATGACAAACAGACCTAATGCACTGTGTTCAGAGCAAAGCAAAATCCAGGCCTGGCACACACACGTGAAGCGTTGCTGAAAGGCTGCAGCGAGACAAAACCAAAAGTGGAGTATTTTAAGGAGTCTTTTAAAATGACTGTATTTTTCTGCTCCTTAACAGGTCCCATCAGAAGGCAGCTTTCCTCAGGATTTCTGATGCTTTTCTGGGAGAGTCTAGAAAACGTTTTGGCCTTGAAGAAAAAAAAACCCTAATTTGACTACAGGTTTCTCCATGGTAATCTGAAAAACATCCATGTTCAGTGAACTTCTACATACAGAAGTAGTACATATGCAGAGAAGTACATACATACATACAGATGGGAACATTCTGAAAATGGTCCCATGGCTTGAATGGCTTTTTAAGAGACACACACATGCAGTAAGAGTATGGTTTAGGAATGTTACTAATGTCCCCAGTACTAACGTCACCCCTCAGGTCAGTGCCCACTGACTGCAGCGCTGCTCCTACAAGGTGACCTTCTGCTCTTGTGAGGTGGCAGTAACACAATCTCTGCAGAAGTGCACAGCTCAGCTCAGAAAGTCATTAGACAGAACCACAACTACCAAAACTGAGGAGCTGTGCCTTCAGCATACTAAATGAAGCCCCCTTGAGGTAAAAGTACTATTAAACTACCTCCCAGATAAGCAAAAAAAGGCAAATGGGACTCTACAAGTTTGTAAATAGGTAGAAAGAGTCTATCACTTTGGGGGGCCAAACATAAGCCCATAAGTCATATATCCTTCAGACCCTAATGTCTATGACACTGACAACCACACATTAAGAAATAACTTGTACCCCAAAAGGAAGAACAATTAAGTTTATCACTATTTTCTGTATTAACTTCACTGGACAAGCACTGCATAGAGCGCAACTTGAACTACCTGCCACATCCTGGCAACCTAACACACTTGAACGGATGGTACTTCACTTGAGACTGCTGCCAGACTCCCCTGTGTTGGCATAAAGGTTGAGAAAGACTTGCTCAGCATTTACCTTGGCTCCGCAGGATCCGTACAGGAGCATGTGCCAATATGGGACCAGGCCAAATGTGTAATCTGAGTAGTTCAGAAACAGCCCTTTCTACATTTCAGTCATCTTAATCTCATGGAGTTGAGCTTTGGATCTCATTTTGGAGCAAGAACTCTGTGTCTAAATGGACACATGCACAAGAAGAAGAAAGAAAGATGCAGAAGAATGAACTTCCCTGGCTTTCTCCCACTCTGTCTATGGGAGATGGATAGAAATGGGGCAGAACAAAGCCTACCACAAGCCCTACTGTAAAATCATGGAATCATAGCCTGAAAGAGCCCTTGCATCCACTCCTCCCTGCTCTCCAGCAACATCAATTTGTGCTTATACAAATTCTTCTAAAATTCTACCCCAAGAAATCTATTTCAGCACTTTATTACCATTATAACTTCCTAAAATCTTGCCTGAGGTTTCCCTGCCCAGCTGTAGATTGTTTTTTTCTTATTGTATCCACCAAGAATTGAAGAAAAATGGATTCCCTCCCTCTTTACATCAGCCTTTTATGTAATCAAAGACTAATATCAGGTCCCTTTAATATGTGGATAAAGAATTGTATTTCTGCTTTTGTTTCAGAAGAAGCAACAACACTTTGCAGAGTCTGCCCCAGGTTACTGAGCTCTAAATCTCCACTAGCAACCTGTACATTCAGGTATCTTCTTGTTTCACCTTAGAGCACACTCCACCAGTTCAGGTCCACGAAGATCTCTACCAATCTTTCTTGCCAAACCGGATCCCATGCAGGTACAGGAGGCCTTACTAGGAAAGAAGAAGGAATGGACAACTCTCAGGCCTGAGAAGTGAATTCACCATTATACTTCACTGAGTTTGATTGTGGTAGAGCCACAGCTGTTCATGGTGCTGCAGCTTCAATTCCTGATGTTCCAGCTGGGATCAGTTGCCTGCCAAAGTGTAAAGCAGTTGGAAACTTTGTGGTGTCTGGGACATAGACTTTATATTCGCTGGAATTCTGTACTTTGCTGCACATAAATTAGACATGTATGAACTGATGATTCCTTCCTCTTTGATAGAAAAGGTCCTTGTGAAGGCACTGGAGGCCACTCTCAGGTCTATGCTACTGTACAGTGTAAAGTCCACAGAGAAGGTAAAATGTGGACAGCTGAGAAATAGCTTCTCAGTGCCAAGCTCATTTATTCACTTACCCAACCACTGCATGTTGCAGCTTCATTCAGCAGAACTCATTCTAATGAGGAAAAGATTTCAGGTAGTAATTCTGCTTTTGCAATGCTGCATTGATGTTGAAGTTAGAAATGCTCAATGAAAGGATTTCTTCTGATGTAGGTACAAAACATAACTGGAACACTCAAAAATGCTGTAGGCCCCACAACTGAGAAACAGGACAGCAGTGATTGAGGTCTGGCCCATAACTTCAGCTGAAAAGACACACAAATTTGTGAAGACCAAATCACAGTGTCTCGAGAAAAGTCCAAATCCACGTTTGCTGGAGAGCCACTGTCCTAGTGCTTCAGGGGCTTGAATTTAAACTCTTCATGTGAACTCTTCTGAACCTCAGGATCACTGAGATGAACACCTATTTTTTTGTAGGCCCACAGCCTACAGTTAACATTTAAAGGTATAAGGGTTTAACAAGTAATCGGGGGACACTGGTGTTCCCAGCCTGAGAGAAAACTGAAGGCAGGGATTACCTCCTGCAAGCTGCTCAAAATAGAGTAAAAATAACAGGAATCCTGATGAAATAAAAAAGGCTTGTTCCTCTACAGTGATCCTGGAACAGCAGAGCATGAGTGTAGTGGTACTGCACTTGCTGGTAGTACATTAGTGCTCCATCACCTCTGCTGCTGAGGTGAGCCATTACTTACTCAAAGTGCTCACTCAACGTCCCCTTCTGGGACAATGTACCCATCACTTCTGAAGGGTAGTTTGGAAGATTCTTCCCTTTCTGTTGGACAGTCCCCTGGGTTTCCACACCTCATGCATTATGGATAGGATCTTAATGGAGACTGGCTGCCTTAGCACTGCTTGCTGAGCCTCTCAGCTCAGAACAGCCATTGCTGCTCGGTGCTTTCTGCTTCTCCTTCCATCTTGTGTATGTCAGTTAGACTCAAATTTGTTTTCTATTCTATCTAAACCCCATTAAAACCCAGTTCTGCTGATTATCAACAGCTTTCTTTAAATGAAACTCCTTTCCCTGTAAAGGTTCTCCCAGATTCAGAGGCAAATCAATCTGTGGTTACCTGACATGTTGCCAGCCTAAGCCACTTGGACCGGTCCCTTCACTTGGTACTGAGCCTCTGGCTCACTGTCACCTCTTTGGTACTTTGCAACCTGCCACCTTGTTGTCCATCTTTACCTTGTCCCATCAAAAATGACAGTTCTTGGACATAAATGCCCTCAAATGACATCTGTTTACTGTAACACAATACCAGAATGTTCTCTGTAGTACTGGCCACACAGGCATTAGCTCTAAGAGTCAGTGGTCTCTGCAAATGCACCAATGGTTTAACTCCAGACAGAAACTTGCTTATAAAATATTTGTCAGTATCAACAGGCATTTAATATCTAATAATCTCTTAATGAAGAGTCTCCTGGATTATAAGAAAGCTTTGTAGCTATGTCCTAATCTTCTTTAGCTAAGAAACTTGGGATATTTTAGGAGAGTTATGGAACCTCACTGTTGTTACAGATACATGTTTTCTCTTAGAGAAAAGAAAGGGGCAGAAGAGAAATCTTTTTATTCCAGAACACAAATAATCTCAGTTTTCTATGACTCCTTGGAAAAGAAAAGAAACAGCTTCCAGAGGGAGCAGGGAAGCTCTCTTCATCACATCTTTCCCTGGGGATTACTCTAGCTGGTAAAACCAGAAAGCTGCTGTTTTGCAAGTTATGTCAGTGCACCTTGATAATAGACATCAAAATTGTCCACCCTCCATGAAGAGAGGACCTCCTGCTTTCCCCTTGCTGGTCAGCCATCCCTGTTCTTTGCTACAAGTAGATATCGAAACTATTCCTATTAAGAGACAACACACTTCGAACAACAACTGGCAACAGAAGGTACTTCAGGTATGGACAGTGACAGAACTACCTTTGAAATCAGGCAATCTGAGTAATGCTTGAACTCTAGTACATTGGTGCTGAGATTGCTTCCACAGACGTGTTGGAGGGACTGATGGAGACATGAACATTTCTCTCCCCAGATTGGTTCTGTTGGGAAAAGGCTGATTTCCTCTGGAAGTGAAGGAACCATACAATGATCTTGGATGCAAGTGGGTTTGCTGACAGGTGTATTTTACTTGTAGTGTTCTTGGCGCAGTAAAACGTGCCAAAAAGCACAATGTGATGTCTTCCTTCTCCACAAGAGTTCTCACCTGAAGGTTTTTACATGGAGGGATTTCCCTTTTAATCAGCCCCACATAAAGGCAGCACTAGAAACATTTTAGGCTGTTCACAGAAATTATACCCAGCCTTTCCTGAGCTGCTCTGGTTTTACTGTCTGGAACCCATCCACAAAGAAGGAACAGAGTCAGACTAAAATGATTAAGAAGCCAAAATAGAGATATAGGAAGTAATTAAAACTTACTTGGTG
>NW_009912578.1:39640-42945 GCF_000696875.1 Nestor notabilis | reverse complement strand
AAAGAGTGTACTCTTTGGAGCAAGCCTATGTCTGGCTATTGTAAGAATTGTAGCAGGCCTTTGTTGAGCTATATAAATGAGTAGCAAATGTAGTAAAAAAGTAGTAAATGATATAATGATAGTAAAAAAGTACATTATCTGTACAGAAGCTAACAATAAATACAATGGTATTTTATAGAATACAAATACAGAATTGCAGCATGATAAGCTGTAAAAATAGGCTATAAATTGTCTTCTTCGTTCAACCCTGGCTACCTCACCTGTGCTCTGTACACTAAACCTCCTCTCTAAGGATTTATCCTACTCCAGACTCTAGGAAAACCAGTTGCTACTTAAAACATAGGAGAAACTGCCAGAAGACTGTTTTGCTTTCTTTTCTCTTTCCCCTGTTACACAGATTCAAAGTGCAAGATGGTAGTAGTCATTCTTGCAGTAATGCTAAGTTTAAAAGTCTGCTGCTCTGATCCTCAATGGCCTACTGCTGACCAGTCCAGGGAAAAGCCTAATTCCTGAGAAAGAAGCAGCAAAGGAATCTGAAAGCACTTCCTTTTAGCCACTGGTTCCAGCTAAACAAAGCTTCCTGCTCACATCATGATGGAGAAACTCAGGGCTGCTGCTTTTTCCATCTATGAGCGCCACAACTTGGTTTGAACTGTGGCTGCAGCCTCTGGGCATCAGCAAAGTTCCTCTGAGTTCAAAAGAAGGTAAAAAGCCATATTTACTTTGGGGAGATCCTGAGTAAAAATAGCATGTGTGTGTGCTCCGTAACACATGCACAGTGAGCTCAGCACATCTGGGATGTGTAAGATCTCCGTAGCTTGCTTGCAGCAGTGCCTGCTGTTCTGAACAGGCTGCTGGAAATCCAGGAAAATGCATCAAATCCTCAATTACCATCCAAATAATATACTTCTGAAGGGGGAAAAGACAACAAAGCCAAGATGACACACATATATGGTGGTCTTAAGATGAGGAGATAACATTAGTTACTCCTTACCTTAGGCAAGGTCAAACACAGGAGTCCAATTTTCCTTAGAGTAACAGCATTTTTCTTTCTTACTTCCCTTCACTGGCCACCACTGTTTCTTTCTTAAGGCTTTCAGCATTTAACGACCCTCTGTCCTCAAGGATATGTATGACACAGACTTACTGCTCCCTGGGTGAACGTTTTCACATTGGAATAAGCATATGGTGAGATATGCTGGGATAGCTAGAGCATGGAATCACACCTCTGTGGGTAGGTAGGTCAGCAGAAGTTCCTATGTGGGCAAGGCCAGGAAGATGGGCTCCATCAGCCAGCCTAAAAAACCAGGATGACATCCCTTTTCTTCTAGATCTGGTAGCAAAAGGCAGTCTTTCAGTGTTAAGTTCTTTTTCAAACCTAAAGCAGCAGGTTGGGCAGAACCTTGAGTGACACGGTCTAGTGTGAGGTGTCCCTGCCCACAGCAGGGGGTTGGAACTGTGTGATCTTTAGGTCCTTTCCAACCCAAACCATTCTGTGATACCCTTCTGGTCTACACACTTCACCAACACAGAGTCAACCAGTTTCTAATGAACTCTGAAGTACTGATTTCCAGGCCTGATGAATTTTTAGATAAGAGCTTTATGATCAGACACAAAGGCACTTTTGAAAGCATGGAAATGAAGGTACTTTTAACACTTCTGTGTATTATTATTCCCTGGCACGACGGGTTGGTGACATTGGAATGAAGAGGCTGACAGAAGCAAAGAGCTGGATAGCACAGTTTGCAATGGCTTGGAAAGTTCTGTAGCACGAAAGGCAAACAGCAGTATCAAGCAGACGGCTAAGAACAGAAACCAAAGCAGAAAGAGAGAAAAAAAGAAGTTGCTTGAGCAACACAAACACACATTTAAAAGATCTCATTAGCAAACCAGGACAATGAGGCTTTTGTACAAGGGAAATAAATTATACAACACAGTGCATATCACTCTGCACACAAAGCTGCATTAAATGAATTGACTTATTAATAAATCAGGCATCAAGAGCTACTAAAAACTGTCCAGGAACTCACACTGCCGTTCCCTTTGGATGGACACACAAGTGACATACTCTTGGTTCAAGTGGTCAGAATTGTATCTTCTCACACGTGAACATCATAAGCTCTTTATAGCAAGCAGCCAGCACAGATTCTTTTTTTAGCCTCAATGCTCAGAGCCTTTGCGTTTGGAACAGGACAGTTCAAATTCTATCTCCAGTTAACCACAAAGCCCCAAGTGCCTGTAAAAGGCAAGAGTGACATCTGTACAGTTTCAGAGGCCACAGATTGGTTCCATATTCTAATACTTCATCTCATTACAATGAAGAAAAATCACTTCTTTTTTTGAGCCACAGATGTGAAAGAAAGATCTTGTGGTTAAAGGATTCACACAACCCAGAGGCCCAGAGTTTTTAATCCTTACAACTACATTGCAGACTTCCAGAGCAATAACACTCACTTTATTCCACCAAGTCTTGGAAGTATTGTTCATGAAACATTTTGAAGCCCAAATTTAAATGACACAAAATACATAAAATCCCTTACAAGCAGAACTTTTATCATTACAAATTTGAAAGTTTGAAAAGAGGAGATATTTATGCTGCGCGGCTGAGGTTTTGTGGTAACTTGATTTTCAGAATACCGGACAATTAGGGGATGCTAGAAATTCCCAACAATGTAATCCTTGAGTAAATCATGGCTATGGGAAACTAGTCTGGACAAGATAACGTTCAATTCACACAATTCAAACCTTGTTTGGAAGCGTGGAGTTTCACATGGATACTTAAACAGGAGGTGGCATTGGTAAGACACACATACTTGTGTCCGAAAACCCGCACTCTGGGAGTGGTATGAGGAACAGGGTCAAGGGACATGGGCCTTCAAGCCTGGAAGTACCCTCATGGTGCAGAAATCTTCCTCACTTGGTGAGACCCAGGGAGACAGCACTCTTTTAATAGGGCTTTCCATCCCACATCACTTTGGAAGTCACTGATGGACTGAAGAGAGCTTAATGAGATTTACTTAGATAGAGGGTTTTAAAGGCATAAAGAATTCGCTGGGTACGAATCACTGAACCTCTAGAGCCAGAATACCTGAAATGCTCAAGCATCTTGTGATTTTATTTTTTTTTTTGTGAAACATAATCATAGGATCCCAGCCTGGTTTGGGTTGGAGGGAGCTTAAAGTTCATTCAGTTCCAACCCCCTGCCACGAGCAGAGACACCTTCCACTAGAGCAGGTTGCTCCAAGGCCCTGTGTCCAACCTGGCCTTGAACACTGCCAGGGATGGGGCAGCCACAGCTTCTCTGG
>NW_009912578.1:35854-39606 GCF_000696875.1 Nestor notabilis | reverse complement strand
CAGAGCTCATCTCAGTCTCCCCTCTGGCAGGTTAAAGCCATTCCCCCTTGTCCTGCCCCTACAGGCCCTTGTCCAAAGCCCCTCTCCAGGTTTCCTGGAGCCCCTTTAGGCACTGGAGCTGCTCTAAGGTGTCCCCTTCAGGAGCCTTCTCTTCTCCAGCTGACCCAGCCCAGCTCTCTCAGCCTGGCTCCAGAGCAGAGCTGCTCCAGCCCTTGCAGCAGCTCCAGGGCCTCCTCTGAATTCGCTCCAACAATTCCAAGGATGCTCCATACATACTCCTCTTAAACCTGTTCCTAAAACAAAGGAAGTCTGCAGGGCTGCAGCAGCTCCTATGACCCACCACCTGGAGACGTGGGTATTTCCCCCTTCCAAAAATTTCCACTCCTTGTGCCTTGGTGGGGGATCTCCCAGCGGGTGAGTCACGCTGACTGTGCTGCCACTCTTGGCCTCAGGAGCTTGCCTAACTTTTTTTGTCAGCAACAGATGCAAACTCCAAACTCTGGGATTTCCAGTTCAATCTACAGGTACCCATCCCCTCTCTCAAATGGAGCTTGCATTGACGTGTTGCAATACACAGCTAACTGCAAAGTGAATGACATTCTGGTGGTGACACCAGATCTCTGCAACCTGAACTCTGCAGTATAAACAAGAAGCAGAACTGAATCCTGTCTCCTGAACATTAGTAGTTCCTGAAAAGAGCAAATGCTGAGTTGCTTTGCTCATGGTCACAAATGAATACTGTGAGGAAGTGACTGGAGGGCATTTCAGATTTCACGTTAAAGAAACAAAGCACAAATTGACTTTTTCTAAAGGTCAAGTGAAAAATTGGGTATCTTGAGGCTGCAGAGAATTTTCTGTGTTCAGTCCTGATTACATGGGGGGAAAAAACATGAGAAAAGTATTGTCATGTCCACCTTAACAGATGATCTGGTTTGGGACAAAGGAGAAAGAAAAAGCCCATATTTGCAAGAACACCTGGAACTGCAAATAGTACTGTTTGTAGTAATGTTCCTCTATGGCAGCTCTTATATTGCCCCTTCCCAACCCATTACGACAGTAGCAAAATCCATCCAGTTTGGTTTGTTCATAAGCTGAAGGTTCTACATTTGCCACAGGTTCGTGAATTAGTCGGTTATCTGCTGAAACAGGTATTTAAGGTAGAAAATTCACCCTTTAGGCTACAAATACAGAATATATAACAGATAATACACATACTGAAAGTTACATTTTACATTCCTTTCACATGGACTCAATTGTCCCATGTGAACTGACTGAACAGCTTTGCAGCAATTTAGAACAGAAGAAGAAGAAAATCCCCCTGAATGTGATGTTTTCAGCTGCACCAGTTTGAATCATTATGCACGGGGTGACTTTCAGCCTCCAGCGTGCTTTGTTCACCACTGCTGGATTCATGCTGCTGCGGTACACTGGGGTTCACCTCCTGCATGGGAGAGGAACACTCAGCCCAAGGACACCGCACCCTGGAAAGAGTAATAAGGTAACAGCCCTGGGGATAGAGCAGCACCAGCCATGAAACAAGGACAATGTGGGTGATCAGAAACACACAAACAAACGAAGCTTTCCCTGCTGCCTTCCCTACAGCCCCTCAGCCCTTTCCCTGCCACAGATTTGGTGCGTTCACTCAGGAGGAGGTTACTCCCTTCCCACAGACCACAGCAGATTTCACACGGGGCTGAACATGCTGTTCAGAATAGAAGCCACTGCCTCTCAGTGTTCACCTCCCTCCACGTGTACACAAGCCCTTCCTTCCAGCCCTCCTTAAATCTAGTCAGGGAGACCAGGGTTGTGCAGTGTTTAATCTCCGCCTCCCAGTTTCACATACAAACCTTGGCTTCAAGATTTGGATACATTTCCTGCCCTTTTTTTGTTGTTGTTGTTTTTTAAATACTCTTCTGAAGCCAAGTTGCTGAGTGAATTGGAAAGGGAGAGAATTCCAAGAGCGTCAGCTTCTCTGCTGTTCCCAGGGCAGGTCTAGGCCAAAATAAACCCCTGCTGTGCCAGCAGCAGTTACTTACAGTCAAACACCAGGCATCTGCAGCTTCCCAGCCCCAACCATCTCCCAGTGCCCTTAATAGATAAAGCCTCCTGAGAGACTTCCCACTTTGGCTCCAGCTGCACCCCTTCCCCCTGTTTGCCTTGAGTCACTAAATAACCAGCAGGAAAGAAAATGGTGAGAAGGTAATATTCTGTCTTAGATCCAGAAAGCCTCTGCCCAGAACATATCCTGCTTCCCTACAAAGCTTTTCCATTCCCACCCTCATTTCTACTTCTTCAGAAAGCATTTGTTCCCAGTTTCAAAAACAAACGCCTTCCCCTTCACCAATTCAGTTCACAGAAAGAACTTGGATGCCAAGACCAGATTCCTGCTAAGGAATTCAAGGAACAAATGGCCACTGCTTCACTGATGCAGGATTTTGGTCAGACAGGACTAAAATCTGACATCTGGGCAGGGAAGTCTCACTAAGAGATACATCACCAAAATCCATCACTACACAAAAAGGATGGAAGAAGCTTCATCTTAAAGGCTCAGCCACAGTAAGAAACCTGTCCCAACAGCAATTTGATCAAATAAAGAATCCCAACTTTAAAGATTTATCTATAATTTTCTCCAAAATATCACAATAATTTTAAGAGTTTTCACCATGTTTGCTTCATTCTTCTATTCAGTTGAGGTGAATTTGCACCAGTTGTGTTCACATCCATTTTAAATAAGCATTTATCCCACAAATCCTGGGGACTATCATGTTTGCAGAGAGTAAAATTCAAATGTTCCCAGGCAAAAGCCTGCAGGGGAATGTCTGAGCATTTGCTTAAACAGCAAACACAAACAATACCATCACCATTACCCTTGGGGTGATTGTCAAATAATGGCACAAAACTGTCCATGAACAAGCCTGAGATCCAAAATCTCACAAATCTGAGGGAGAAATAGGTCTGACCATTCATACTGCATAGACAGCAAATAAAACAGAAGAAACTGGGAGTATCAAAGGGGCAAATTATTCCCATAGTTGCCCAGTCATTTTCAGTACAGAGGGTGAGGATGCCCCAAGCATGAGGTTTGCTTGTAAATACTCAGGAGAACACAACTGTCCCATCTATCCAGAGACACTGTTTCCCCACAGTTTTATTTCAACATGTCTTCACACTCCTCTCCAAGACCAGTAATTTCCTCCCTGGAAAGAGAAGCAGATGAGTTGAACTGTTCTCGACTCCTGTCCCCTTTCCTTAGGGAAGGGCCTTCATTCAGATCACCTTGATTCTGAAACAGCACCACTTGATCTAAAACAGCCTTTTACAACATGAAAGCACCAAGGCAAAGCATCTCCTTAGCACAGTCATAAAGACCTGGTAAAGACTGAAGTGTCTAAGCCTCAACAAGAAGGCAAAGCTGTTGAGCCCTCATTCTCTCACACATACACACATGCACTTCTCTGCAATTGCTTCTCT
This sequence comes from Nestor notabilis, assembly GCF_000696875.1. NCBI lineage: Eukaryota > Metazoa > Chordata > Aves > Psittaciformes > Psittacidae > Nestor > Nestor notabilis. Next base: position 36,135 of record NW_009912578.1, on the reverse strand, counting down.
CTAACCACAGCTCCTCCTTTTGCTTTCCTCTCCTCTGTGTTTATTTCTACGCACACCCAGCTCCAAACACCAGCCACTGCAGCAAATCCTCCAGTTCTCAGTGGCAGTAATAGTAGAAGGGGCTTTTTCATTCACTAAAATAATTCATTAGTCTCTTCCATCCCTGCTTTTCCCTCCATGGCTGCACTCCCCTCTCACTTCCACCAGGATCCTTTTTCCTATTTCCTCCTCTTCTCTGTTTCTGTATAATGCAAGTGTTCATGTTCCAGTTCTCCCTGTGT